>NW_027454315.1:37500-86692 GCF_040206685.1 Ascaphus truei
GACGGTGACACCCTGCGGTCACTGTGTGTATTACAGGAGGTATATCCCTATGGGTACGGCACGGTGACACCCTGCGGTCACTGTGTGTATTACAGGAGGTATATCCCTATGGGTACGGCACAGTGACACCCTGTGGTCACTGTGTGTATTACAGGAGGTATATCCCTATGGGTACGGCACAGTGACGGTGACACCCTGTGGTCACTGTGTGTATTACAGGAGGTATATCCCTATGGGTACGGCACAGTGACAGTGACACCCTGCGGTCACTGTGTGTATTACAGGAGGTATATCCCTATGGGTACGGCACGGTGACACCCTGCGGTCACTGTGTGTATTACAGGAGGTATATCCCTATGGGTACGGCACGGTGACGGTGACACCCTGTGGTCACTGTGTGTATTACAGGAGGTATATCCCTATGGGTACGGCACAGTGACGGTGACACCCTGCGGTCACTGTGTGTATTACAGGAGGTATATCCCTATGGGTACGGCACGGTGACACCCTGCGGTCACTGTGTGTATTACAGGAGGTATATCCCTATGGGTACGGCACAGTGACGGTGACACCCTGCGGTCACTGTGTGTATTACAGGAGGTATATCCCTATGGGTACGGCACAGTGACGGTGACACCCTGCGGTCACTGTGTGTATTACAGGAGGTATATCCCTATGGGTACGGCACAGTGACGGTGACACCCTGCGGTCACTGTGTGTATTACAGGAGGTATATCCCTATGGGTACGGCACAGTGACGGTGACACCCTGCGGTCACTGTGTGTATTATAGGAGGTATATCCCTATGGGTACGGCACGGTGACACCCTGTGGTCACTGTGTGTATTACAGGAGGTATATCCCTATGGGTACGGCACGGTGACACCCTGTGGTCACTGTGTGTATTACAGGAGGTATATCCCTATGGGTACGGCACAGTGACGGTGACACCCTGTGGTCACAATGTGTATTACAGGAGGTATATCCCTATGGGTACGGCACAGTGACGGTGACACCCTGCGGTCACTGTGTGTATTACAGGAGGTATATCTCTATGGGTACGGCACAGTGACACCCTGCGGTCACTGTGTGTATTACAGGAGGTATATCCCTATGGGTACGGCACAGTGACACCCTGCGGTCACTGTGTGTATTACAGGAGGTATATCCCTATGGGTACGGCACAGTGACACCCTGCGGTCACTGTGTGTATTACAGGAGGTATATCCCTATGGGTACGGCACAGTGACGGTGACACCCTGCGGTCACTGTGTGTGTTACAGGAGGTATATCTCTATGGGTACGGCACAGTGACACCCTGCGGTCACTGTGTGTATTATAGGAGGTATATCCCTATGGGTACGGCACGGTGACACCCTGCGGTCACTGTGTGTATTACAGGAGGTATATCCCTATGGGTACGGCACAGTGACGGTGACACCCTGCGGTCACTGTGTGTATTACAGGAGGTATATCCCTATGGGTACGGCATGGTGACTCCCTGCGGTCACTGTGTGTATTACAGGAGGTATATCCCTATGGGTACGGCACGGTGACACCCTGCGGTCACTGTGTGTATTACAGGAGGTATATCCCTATGAGTACGGCACAGTGACGGTGACACCCTGTGGTCACTGTGTGTATTACAGGAGGTATATCCCTATGGGTACGGCACAGTGACAGTGACACCCTGCGGTCACTGTGTGTATTACAGGAGGTATATCCCTATGGGTACGGCACGGTGACGGTGACACCCTGCGGTCACTGTGTGTATTACAGGAGGTATATCTCTATGGGTACGGCACGGTGACACCCTGTGGTCACTGTGTGTATTACAGGAGGTATATCTCTATGGGTACGGCACAGTGGCGGTGACACCCTGCGGTCACTGTGTGTATTACAGGAGGTATATCCCTATGGGTACGGCACAGTGACAGTGACACCCTGCGGTCACTGTGTGTATTACAGGAGGTATATCCCTATGGGTACGGCACAGTGACGGTGACACCCTGTGGTCACTGTGTGTATTACAGGAGGTATGTCCCTATGGGTACGGCACGGTGACACCCTGCGGTCACTGTGTGTATTACAGGAGGTATATCCCTATGGGTACGGCACGGTGACACCCTGCAGTCACTGTGTATATTACAGGAGGTATACCCCTATGGGTACGGCACAGTGACGGTGACACCCTGTGGTCAGTGTGTGTATTACAGGAGGTATATCCCTATGGGTACGGCACGGTGACACCCTGCGGTCACTGTGTGTATTACAGGAGGTATATCCCTATGGGTACGGCACAGTGACGGTGACACCCTGCGGTCACTGTGTGTATTACAGGAGGTATATCCCTATGGGTACGGCACAGTGACGGTGACACCCTGCGGTCACTGTGTGTATTACAGGAGGTATATCCCTATGGGTACGGCACAGTGACGGTGACACCCTGCGGTCACTGTGTGTATTACAGGAGGTATATCCCTATGGGTACGGCACAGTGACGGTGACACCCTGCGGTCACTGTGTGTATTACAGGAGGTATATCCCTATGGGTACGGCACAGTGACGGTGACACCCTGTGGTCACTGTGTGTATTACAGGAGGTATATCCCTATGGGTACGGCACGGTGACACCCTGTGGTCACTGTGTGTATTACAGGAGGTATATCCCTATGGGTACGGCACGGTGACAGTGACACCCTGCGGTCACTGTGTGTATTACAGGAGGTATATCCCTATGGGTACGGCACAGTGACGGTGACACCCTGCGGTCACTGTGTGTATTACAGGAGGTATATCCCTATGGGTACGGCACGGTGACACCCTGTGGTCACTGTGTGTATTACAGGAGGTATATCCCTATGGGTACGGCACGGTGACAGTGACACCCTGCGGTCACTGTGTGTATTACAGGAGGTATATCCCTATGGGTACGGCACAGTGACACCCTGTGGTCACTGTGTGTATTACAGGAGGTATATCCCTATGGGTACGGCACAGTGACGGTGACACCCTGCGGTCACTGTGTGTATTACAGGAGGTATATCCCTATGGGTACGGCACAGTGACGGTGACACCCTGCGGTCACTGTGTGTATTACAGGAGGTATATCCCTATGGGTACGGCACGGTGACAACCTGCGGTCACTGTGTGTATTACAGGAGGTATATCCCTATGGGTACGGCACGGTGACACCCTGCGGTCACTGTGTGTATTACAGGAGGTATATCCCTATGGGTACGGCACGGTGACACCCTGCGGTCACTGTGTGTATTACAGGAGGTATATCCCTATGGGTACGGCACAGTGACGGTGACACACTGCGGTCACTGTGTGTATTACAGGAGGTATATCCCTATGGGTACGGCACGGTGACGGTGACACCCTGCGGTCACTGTGTATTACAGGAGGTATATCCCTATGGGTACGGCACAGTGACGGTGACACCCTGCGGTCACTGTGTGTATTACAGGAGGTATATCCCTATGGGTACGGCACAGTGACGGTGACACCCTGCGGTCACTGTGTGTATTACAGGAGGTATATCCCTATGGGTACGGCACAGTGACGGTGACACCCTGCGGTCACTGTGTGTATTACAGGAGGTATATCCCTATGGGTACGGCACAGTGACGGTGACACCCTGCGGTCACTGTGTGTATTACAGGAGGTATATCCCTATGGGTACGGCATGGTGACACCCTGCGGTCACTGTGTGTATTACAGGAGGTATATCCCTATGGGTACGGCACAGTGACGGTGACACCCTGCGGTCACTGTGTGTATTATAGGAGGTATATCCCTATGGGTACGGCACGGTGACACCCTGTGGTCACTGTGTGTATTACAGGAGGTATATCCCTATGGGTACGGCACGGTGACACCCTGTGGTCACTGTGTGTATTACAGGAGGTATATCCCTATGGGTACGGCACAGTGACGGTGACACCCTGTGGTCACAATGTGTATTACAGGAGGTATATCCCTATGGGTACGGCACAGTGACGGTGACACCCTGCGGTCACTGTGTGTATTACAGGAGGTATATCCCTATGGGTACGGCACAGTGACAGTGACACCCTGCGGTCACTGTGTGTATTACAGGAGGTATATCCCTATGGGTACGGCACGGTGACACCCTGCGATCACTGTGTGTATTACAGGAGGTATATCCCTATGGGTACGGCACGGTGACAGTGACACCCTGCGGTCACTGTGTGTATTACAGGAGGTATATCCCTATGGGTACGGCACAGTGACACCCTGCGGTCACTGTGTGTATTACAGGAGGTATATCCCTATGGGTACGGCACGGTGACGGTGACACCCTGCGGTCACTGTGTGTATTACAGGAGGTATATCCCTATGGGTACGGCACGGTGACACCCTGCGGTCACTGTGTGTATTACAGGAGGTATATCCCTATGGGTACGGCACGGTGACACCCTGCGGTCACTGTGTGTATTACAGGAGGTATATCCCTATGGGTACGGCACAGTGACACCCTGCGGTCACTGTGTGTATTACAGGAGGTATATCCCTATGGGTACGGCACAGTGACGGTGACACCCTGCGGTCACTGTGGGTATTACAGGAGGTATATCTCTATGGGTACGGCACAGTGACACCCTGCGGTCACTGTGTGTATTACAGGAGGTATATCCCTATGGGTACGGCACGGTGACGGTGACACCCTGCGGTCACTGTGTATATTACAGGAGGTATATCCCTATGGGTACGGCACGGTGACACCCTGCGGTCACTGTGAGTATTACAGGAGGTATATCCCTATGGGTACGGCACAGTGACAGTGACACCCTGCGGTCACTGTGTATATTACAGGAGGTATATCCCTATGGGTACGGCACGGTGACACCCTGCGGTCACTGTGTGTATTACAGGAGGTATATCCCTATGGGTACGGCACACTGACAGTGACACCCTGCGGTCACTGTGTGTATTACAGGAGGTATATCCCTATGGGTACGGCACAGTGACGGTGACACCCTGCGGTCACTGTGTGTATTACTGGAGGTTTATCCCTATGGGTACGGCACGGTGACACCCTGCGGTCACTGTGTGTATTACAGGAGGTATATCCCTATGGGTACAGCACGGTGACACCCTGCGGTCACTGTGTGTATTACAGGAGGTATATCCCTATGGGTACGGCACAGTGACAGTGACACCCTGCGGTCACTGTGTGTATTACAGGAGGTTTATCCCTATGGGTACGGCACAGTGACGGTGACACCCTGTGGTCACTGTGTGTATTACAGGAGGTATATCCCTATGGGTACGGCACAGTGACACCCTGCGGTCACTGTGTGTATTACAGGAGGTATACCCCTATGGGTACGGCACAGTGACGGTGACACCCTGCAGTCACTGTGTGTATTACAGGAGGTATATCCCTATGGGTACGGCACACTGACGGTGACTCCCTGCGGTCACTGTGTGTATTACAGGAGGTATATCCCTCTGGGTACGGCACGGTGACGGTGACACCCTGCGGTCACTGTGTGTATTACAGGAGGTATATCCCTATGGGTACGGCACGGTGACACCCTGCGGTCACTGTGTGTATTACAGGAGGTATATCCCTATGGGTACGGCACAGTGACGGTGACACCCTGCGGTCACTGTGCGTATTACAGGAGGAATATCCCTATGGGTACGGCACAGTGACGGTGACACCCTGCGGTCACTGTGTGTATTACAGGAGGTATATCCCTATGGGTACGGCACGGTGACACCCTGCAGTCACTGTGTGTATTACAGGAGGTATATCCCTATGGGTACGGCACGGTGACAGTGACACCCTGCGGTCACTGTGTGTATTACAGGAGGTATATCCCTATGGGTACGGCACAGTGACGGTGACACCCTGTGGTCACTGTTTGTATTACAGGAGGTATATCCCTATGGGTACGGCACGGTGACACCCTGCAGTCACTGTGTGTATTACAGGAGGTATATCCCTATGGGTACGGCACAGTGACGGTGACACCCTGCGGTCACTGTGTGTATTACAGGAGGTATATCCCTATGGGTACGGCACGGTGACACCCTGCGGTCACTGTGTGTATTACAGGAGGTTTATCCCTATGGGTACGGCACAGTGACGGTGACACCCTGCGGTCACTGTGTGTATTACAGGAGGTATATCCCTATGGGTACGGCACGGTGACACCCTGCGGTCACTGTGTGTATTACAGGAGGTATATCCCTATGGGTACGGCACAGTGACACCCTGCGGTCACTGTGTGTATTACAGGAGGTATACCCCTATGGGTACGGCACAGTGACGGTGACACCCTGCAGTCACTGTGTGTATTACAGGAGGTATATCCCTATGGGTACGGCACACTGACGGTGACTCCCTGCGGTCACTGTGTGTATTACAGGAGGTATATCCCTATGGGTACGGCACAGTGACGGTGACACCCTGCGGTCACTGTGTGTATTACAGGAGGTATATCCCTATGGGTACGGCATGGTGACGGTGACACCCTGCGGTCACTGTGTGTATTACAGGAGGTATATCCCTATGGGTACGGCACGGTGACACCCTGCGGTCACTGTGTGTATTACAGGAGGTATATCCCTATGGGTACGGCACGGTGACACCCTGCGGTCACTGTGTGTATTACAGGAGGTATATCCCTATGGGTACGGCACAGTGACACCCTGCGGTCACTGTGTGTATTACAGGAGGTATATCCCTATGGGTACGGCACAGTGACGGTGACACCCTGCGGTCACTGTGTGTATTACAGGAGGTATATCCCTATGGGTACGGCACAGTGACGGTGACACCCTGCGGTCACTGTGCGTATTACAGGAGGAATATCCCTATGGGTACGGCACGGTGACACTGTGGTCACTGTGTGTATTACAGGAGGTATATCCCTATGGGTACGGCACGGTGACAGTGACACCCTGCGGTCACTGTGTGTATTACAGGAGGTATATCCCTATGGGTACGGCACAGTGATGGTGACACCCTGCGGTCACTGTGTGTATTACAGAGGTATATCCCTATGGGTACGGCACGGTGACGGTGACACCCTGCGGTCACTGTGTGTATTACAGGAGGTATATCCCTATGGGTACGGCACGGTGACACCCTGCGGTCACTGTGTGTATTACAGGAGGTATATCCCTATGGGTATGGCACGGTGACACCCTGCGGTCACTGTGTGTATTACAGGAGGTATATCCCTATGGGTACGGCACGGTGACGGTGACACCCTGCGGTCACTGTGTGTATTACAGGAGGTATATCCCTATGGATACGGCACGGTGACACCCTGCGGTCACTGTGTGTATTACAGGAGGTATACCCCTATGGGTACGGCACAGTGACGGTGACACCCTGCAGTCACTGTGTGTATTACAGGAGGTATATCCCTATGGGTACGGCACACTGACGGTGACTCCCTGCGGTCACTGTGTGTATTACAGGAGGTATATCCCTCTGGGTACGGCACGGTGACGGTGACACCCTGCGGTCACTGTGTGTATTACAGGAGGTATATCCCTATGGGTACGGCACGGTGACACCCTGCGGTCACTGTGTGTATTACAGGAGGTATATCCCTATGGGTACGGCACAGTGACGGTGACACCCTGCGGTCACTGTGCGTATTACAGGAGGAATATCCCTATGGGTACGGCACAGTGACGGTGACACCCTGCGGTCACTGTGTGTATTACAGGAGGTATATCCCTATGGGTACGGCACGGTGACACCCTGCAGTCACTGTGTGTATTACAGGAGGTATATCCCTATGGGTACGGCACGGTGACAGTGACACCCTGCGGTCACTGTGTGTATTACAGGAGGTATATCCCTATGGGTACGGCACAGTGACGGTGACACCCTGTGGTCACTGTTTGTATTACAGGAGGTATATCCCTATGGGTACGGCACGGTGACACCCTGCAGTCACTGTGTGTATTACAGGAGGTATATCCCTATGGGTACGGCACAGTGACGGTGACACCCTGCGGTCACTGTGTGTATTACAGGAGGTATATCCCTATGGGTACGGCACGGTGACACCCTGCGGTCACTGTGTGTATTACAGGAGGTTTATCCCTATGGGTACGGCACAGTGACGGTGACACCCTGCGGTCACTGTGTGTATTACAGGAGGTATATCCCTATGGGTACGGCACGGTGACACCCTGCGGTCACTGTGTGTATTACAGGAGGTATATCCCTATGGGTACGGCACAGTGACACCCTGCGGTCACTGTGTGTATTACAGGAGGTATACCCCTATGGGTACGGCACAGTGACGGTGACACCCTGCAGTCACTGTGTGTATTACAGGAGGTATATCCCTATGGGTACGGCACACTGACGGTGACTCCCTGCGGTCACTGTGTGTATTACAGGAGGTATATCCCTATGGGTACGGCACAGTGACGGTGACACCCTGCGGTCACTGTGTGTATTACAGGAGGTATATCCCTATGGGTACGGCATGGTGACGGTGACACCCTGCGGTCACTGTGTGTATTACAGGAGGTATATCCCTATGGGTACGGCACGGTGACACCCTGCGGTCACTGTGTGTATTACAGGAGGTATATCCCTATGGGTACGGCACGGTGACACCCTGCGGTCACTGTGTGTATTACAGGAGGTATATCCCTATGGGTACGGCACAGTGACACCCTGCGGTCACTGTGTGTATTACAGGAGGTATATCCCTATGGGTACGGCACAGTGACGGTGACACCCTGCGGTCACTGTGTGTATTACAGGAGGTATATCCCTATGGGTACGGCACAGTGACGGTGACACCCTGCGGTCACTGTGCGTATTACAGGAGGAATATCCCTATGGGTACGGCACGGTGACACTGTGGTCACTGTGTGTATTACAGGAGGTATATCCCTATGGGTACGGCACAGTGATGGTGACACCCTGCGGTCACTGTGTGTATTACAGAGGTATATCCCTATGGGTACGGCACGGTGACGGTGACACCCTGCGGTCACTGTGTGTATTACAGGAGGTATATCCCTATGGGTACGGCACGGTGACACCCTGCGGTCACTGTGTGTATTACAGGAGGTATATCCCTATGGGTATGGCACGGTGACACCCTGCGGTCACTGTGTGTATTACAGGAGGTATATCCCTATGGGTACGGCACGGTGACGGTGACACCCTGCGGTCACTGTGTGTATTACAGGAGGTATATCCCTATGGATACGGCACGGTGACACCCTGCGGTCACTGTGTGTATTACAGGAGGTATATCCCTATGGGTATGGCACGGTGACACCCTGCGGTCACTGTGTGTATTACAGGAGGTATATCCCTATGGGTACGGCACGGTGACACCCTGCGGTCACTGTGTGTATTACAGGAGGTATATCCCTATGGGTACGGCACGGTGACACCCTGCGGTCACTGTGTGTATTACAGGAGGTATATCCCTATGGGTACGGCACGGTGACACCCTGTGGTCACTGTGTGTATTACAGGAGGTATATCCCTATGGGTACGGCACGGTGACACCCTGTGGTCACTGTGTGTATTACAGGAGGTATATCCCTATGCGTACGGCACGGTGACACCCTGTGGTCACTGTGTGTATTACAGGAGGTATATCCCTATGGGTACGGCACGGTGACACCCTGCGGTCACTGTGTGTATTACAGGAGGTATATCCCTATGGGTACGGCACGGTGACACCCTGCGGTCACTGTGTGTATTACAGGAGGTATATCCCTATGGGTACGGCACGGTGACGGTGACACCCTGCGGTCACTGTGTGCATTACAGGAGGTATATCCCTATGGGTACGGCACGGTGACACCCTGCGGTCACTGTGTGTATTACAGGAGGTATATCCCTATGGGTACGGCACAGTGACACCCTGTGGTCACTGTGTGTATTACAGGAGGTATATCCCTATGGGTACGGCACAGTGACGGTGACACCCTGCGGTCACTGTGTGTATTACAGGAGGTATATCCCTATGGGTACGGCACAGTGACGGTGACACCCTGCGGTCACTGTGTGTATTACAGGAGGTATATCCCTATGGGTACGGCACGGTGACACCCTGTGGTCACTGTGTGTATTACAGGAGGTATATCCCTATGGGTACGGCACGGTGACACCCTGTGGTCACTGTGTGTATTACAGGAGGTATATCCCTATGCGTACGGCACGGTGACACCCTGTGGTCACTGTGTGTATTACAGGAGGTATATCCCTATGGGTACGGCACAGTGACACCATGCGGTCACTGTGTGTATTACAGGAGGAATATCCCTATGGGTACGGCACGGTGACACCCTGCGGTCACTGTGTGTATTACAGGAGGTATATCCCTATGGGTACGGCACAGTGACAGTGACACCCTGCGGTCACTGTGTGTATTACAGGAGATATATCTCTATGGGTACGGCACAGTGACACCCTGCGGTCACTGTGTGTATTACAGGAGGTATATCCCTATGGGTACGGCACGGTGACGGTGACACCCTGCGGTCACTGTGTATATTACAGGAGGTATATCCCTATGGATACGGCACAGTGACGGTGACACCCTGCGGTCACTGTGTGTATTACAGGAGGTATATCCCTATGGGTACGGCACAGTGATGGTGACACCCTGCGGTCACTGTGTGTATTACAGGAGGTATATCCCTATGGGTACGGCACGGTGACACCCTGCGGTCACTGTGAGTATTACAGGAGGTATATCCCTATGGGTACGGCACAGTGACAGTGACACCCTGCGGTCACTGTGTATATTACAGGAGGTATATCCCTATGGGTACGGCACGGTGACACCCTGCGGTCACTGTGTGTATTACAGGAGGTATATCCCTATGGGTACGGCACACTGACAGTGACACCCTGCGGTCACTGTGTGTATTACAGGAGGTATATCCCTATGGGTACGGCACAGTGACGGTGACACCCTGCGGTCACTGTGTGTATTACAGGAGGTATATCCCTATGGGTACGGCACGGTGACACCCTGCGGTCACTGTGCGTATTACAGGAGGTATATCCCTATGGGTACGGCACAGTGACGGTGACACCCTGCGGTCACTGTGTGTATTACAGGAGGTATATCCCTATGGGTACGGCACAGTGACACCCTGTGGTCACTGTGTGTATTACAGGAGGTATATCCCTATGGGTACAGCACGGTGACACCCTGCGGTCACTGTGTGTATTACAGGAGGTATATCCCTATGGGTACGGCACGGTGACACCCTGCGGTCACTGTGTGTATTACAGGAGGTATATCCCTATGGGTACGGCACAGTGACAGTGACACCCTGCGGTCACTGTGTGTATTACAGGAGGTTTATCCCTATGGGTACGGCACAGTGACGGTGACACCCTGTGGTCACTGTGTGTATTACAGGAGGTATATCCCTATGGGTACGGCACAGTGACACCCTGCGGTCACTGTGTGTATTACAGGAGGTATACCCCTATGGGTACGGCACAGTGACGGTGACACCCTGCAGTCACTGTGTGTATTACAGGAGGTATATCCCTATGGGTACGGCACACTGACGGTGACTCCCTGCGGTCACTGTGTGTATTACAGGAGGTATATCCCTCTGGGTACGGCACGGTGACGGTGACACCCTGCGGTCACTGTGTGTATTACAGGAGGTATATCCCTATGGGTACGGCACGGTGACACCCTGCGGTCACTGTGTGTATTACAGGAGGTATATCCCTATGGGTACGGCACGGTGACACCCTGCGGTCACTGTGTGTATTACAGGAGGTATATCCCTATGGGTACGGCACAGTGACACCCTGCGGTCACTGTGTGTATTACAGGAGGTATATCCCTATGGGTACGGCACAGTGACGGTGACACCCTACGGTCACTGTGTGTATTACAGGAGGTATATCCCTATGGGTACGGCACGGTGACACCCTGCAGTCACTGTGTGTATTACAGGAGGTATATCCCTATGGGTACGGCACGGTGACAGTGACACCCTGCGGTCACTGTGTGTATTACAGGAGGTATATCCCTATTGGTACGGCACGGTGACACCCTGCGGTCACTGTGTGTATTACAGGAGGTATATCCCTATGGGTACGGCACACTGACACCCTGCGGTCACTGTGTGTATTACAGGAGGTATATCCCTATGGGTACGGCACGGTGACACCCTGCGGTCACTGTGTGTATTACAGGAGGTATATCCCTATGGGTACGGCACGGTGACGGTGACACCCTGCGGTCACTGTGTGCATTACAGGAGGTATATCCCTATGGGTACGGCACGGTGACACCCTGCGGTCACTGTGTGTATTACAGGAGGTATATCCCTATGGGTACGGCACAGTGACACCCTGTGGTCACTGTGTGTATTACAGGAGGTATATCCCTATGGGTACGGCACAGTGACGGTGACACCCTGCGGTCACTGTGTGTATTACAGGAGGTATATCCCTATGGGTACGGCACAGTGACGGTGACACCCTGCGGTCACTGTGTGTATTACAGGAGGTATATCCCTATGGGTACGGCACGGTGACACCCTGTGGTCACTGTGTGTATTACAGGAGGTATATCCCTATGGGTACGGCACGGTGACACCCTGTGGTCACTGTGTGTATTACAGGAGGTATATCCCTATGCGTACGGCACGGTGACACCCTGTGGTCACTGTGTGTATTATAGGAGGTATATCCCTATGGGTACGGCACAGTGACACCATGCGGTCACTGTGTGTATTACAGGAGGAATATCCCTATGGGTACGGCACGGTGACACCCTGCGGTCACTGTGTGTATTACAGGAGGTATATCCCTATGGGTACGGCACAGTGACAGTGACACCCTGCGGTCACTGTGTGTATTACAGGAGATATATCTCTATGGGTACGGCACGGTGACACCCTGCGGTCACTGTGAGTATTACAGGAGGTATATCCCTATGGGTACGGCACAGTGACAGTGACACCCTGCGGTCACTGTGTATATTACAGGAGGTATATCCCTATGGGTACGGCACGGTGACACCCTGCGGTCACTGTGTGTATTACAGGAGGTATATCCCTATGGGTACGGCACACTGACAGTGACACCCTGCGGTCACTGTGTGTATTACAGGAGGTATATCCCTATGGGTACGGCACAGTGACGGTGACACCCTGCGGTCACTGTGTGTATTACAGGAGGTATATCCCTATGGGTACGGCACGGTGACACCCTGCGGTCACTGTGCGTATTACAGGAGGTATATCCCTATGGGTACGGCACAGTGACGGTGACACCCTGCGGTCACTGTGTGTATTACAGGAGGTATATCCCTATGGGTACGGCACAGTGACACCCTGTGGTCACTGTGTGTATTACAGGAGGTATATCCCTATGGGTACAGCACGGTGACACCCTGCGGTCACTGTGTGTATTACAGGAGGTATATCCCTATGGGTACGGCACGGTGACACCCTGCGGTCACTGTGTGTATTACAGGAGGTATATCCCTATGGGTACGGCACAGTGACAGTGACACCCTGCGGTCACTGTGTGTATTACAGGAGGTTTATCCCTATGGGTACGGCACAGTGACGGTGACACCCTGTGGTCACTGTGTGTATTACAGGAGGTATATCCCTATGGGTACGGCACAGTGACACCCTGCGGTCACTGTGTGTATTACAGGAGGTATACCCCTATGGGTACGGCACAGTGACGGTGACACCCTGCAGTCACTGTGTGTATTACAGGAGGTATATCCCTATGGGTACGGCACACTGACGGTGACTCCCTGCGGTCACTGTGTGTATTACAGGAGGTATATCCCTCTGGGTACGGCACGGTGACGGTGACACCCTGCGGTCACTGTGTGTATTACAGGAGGTATATCCCTATGGGTACGGCACGGTGACACCCTGCGGTCACTGTGTGTATTACAGGAGGTATATCCCTATGGGTACGGCACGGTGACACCCTGCGGTCACTGTGTGTATTACAGGAGGTATATCCCTATGGGTACGGCACAGTGACACCCTGCGGTCACTGTGTGTATTACAGGAGGTATATCCCTATGGGTACGGCACAGTGACGGTGACACCCTGCGGTCACTGTGTGTATTACAGGAGGTATATCCCTATGGGTACGGCACGGTGACACCCTGCAGTCACTGTGTGTATTACAGGAGGTATATCCCTATGGGTACGGCACGGTGACAGTGACACCCTGCGGTCACTGTGTGTATTACAGGAGGTATATCCCTATTGGTACGGCACAGTCACGGTGACACCCTGTGGTCACTGTGTGTATTACAGGAGGTATATCCCTATGGGTACGGCACGGTGACACCCTGCAGTCACTGTGTGTATTACAGGAGGTATATCCCTATGGGTACGGCACAGTGACGGTGACACCCTGCGGTCACTGTGTGTATTACAGGAGGTATATCCCTATGGGTACGGCACGGTGACACCCTGCGGTCACTGTGTGTATTACAGGAGGTTTATCCCTATGGGTACGGCACAGTGACGGTGACACCCTGCGGTCACTGTGTGTATTACAGGAGGTATATCCCTATGGGTACGGCACGGTGACACCCTGCGGTCACTGTGTGTATTACAGGAGGTATATCCCTATGGGTACGGCACAGTGACACCCTGCGGTCACTGTGTGTATTACAGGAGGTATACCCCTATGGGTACGGCACAGTGACACCCTGCGGTCACTGTGTGTATTACAGGAGGTATACCCCTATGGGTACGGCACAGTGACGGTGACACCCTGCAGTCACTGTGTGTATTACAGGAGGTATATCCCTATGGGTACGGCACACTGACGGTGACTCCCTGCGGTCACTGTGTGTATTACAGGAGGTATATCCCTATGGGTACGGCACAGTGACGGTGACACCCTGCGGTCACTGTGTGTATTACAGGAGGTATATCCCTATGGGTACGGCATGGTGACGGTGACACCCTGCGGTCACTGTGTGTATTACAGGAGGTATATCCCTATGGGTACGGCACGGTGACACCCTGCGGTCACTGTGTGTATTACAGGAGGTATATCCCTATGGGTACGGCACGGTGACACCCTGCGGTCACTGTGTGTATTACAGGAGGTATATCCCTATGGGTACGGCACAGTGACACCCTGCGGTCACTGTGTGTATTACAGGAGGTATATCCCTATGGGTACGGCACAGTGACGGTGACACCCTGCGGTCACTGTGTGTATTACAGGAGGTATATCCCTATGGGTACGGCACAGTGACGGTGACACCCTGCGGTCACTGTGCGTATTACAGGAGGAATATCCCTATGGGTACGGCACGGTGACACTGTGGTCACTGTGTGTATAACAGGAGGTATATCCCTATGGGTACGGCACAGTGATGGTGACACCCTGCGGTCACTGTGTGTATTACAGAGGTATATCCCTATGGGTACGGCACGGTGACGGTGACACCCTGCGGTCACTGTGTGTATTACAGGAGGTATATCCCTATGGGTACGGCACGGTGACACCCTGCGGTCACTGTGTGTATTACAGGAGGTATATCCCTATGGGTATGGCACGGTGACACCCTGCGGTCACTGTGTGTATTACAGGAGGTATATCCCTATGGGTACGGCACGGTGACACCCTGCGGTCACTGTGTGTATTACAGGAGGTATATCCCTATGGGTATGGCACGGTGACACCCTGCGGTCACTGTGTGTATTACAGGAGGTATATCCCTATGGGTACGGCACGGTGACACTCTGTGGTCACTGTGTATATTACAGGAGGTATATCCCTATGGGTACGGCACGGTGACACCCTGTGGTCACTGTGTGTATTACAGGAGGTATATCCCTATGGGTACGGCACGGTGACAGTGACACCCTGCGGTCACTGTGTGTATTACAGGAGGTATATCCCTATGGGTACGGCACGGTGACACCCTGCGGTCACTGTGTGTATTACAGGAGGTATATCCCTATGGGTACGGCACGGTGACGGTGACACCCTGCGGTCACTGTGTGCATTACAGGAGGTATATCCCTATGGGTACGGCACGGTGACACCCTGCGGTCACTGTGCGTATTACAGGAGGAATATCCCTATGGGTACGGCACAGTGACGGTGACACCCTGCGGTCACTGTGTGTATTACAGGAGGTATATCCCTATGGGTACGGCACGGTGACACCCTGCAGTCACTGTGTGTATTACAGGAGGTATATCCCTATGGGTACGGCACGGTGACAGTGACACCCTGCGGTCACTGTGTGTATTACAGGAGGTATATCCCTATGGGTACGGCACAGTCACGGTGACACCCTGTGGTCACTGTGTGTATTACAGGAGGTATATCCCTATGGGTACGGCACGGTGACACCCTGCAGTCACTGTGTGTATTACAGGAGGTATATCCCTATGGGTACGGCACAGTGACGGTGACACCCTGCGGTCACTGTGTGTATTACAGGAGGTATATCCCTATGGGTACGGCACGGTGACACCCTGCGGTCACTGTGTGTATTACAGGAGGTTTATCCCTATGGGTACGGCACAGTGACGGTGACACCCTGCGGTCACTGTGTGTATTACAGGAGGTATATCCCTATGGGTACGGCACGGTGACACCCTGCGGTCACTGTGTGTATTACAGGAGGTATATCCCTATGGGTACGGCACAGTGACACCCTGCGGTCACTGTGTGTATTACAGGAGGTATACCCCTATGGGTACGGCACAGTGACGGTGACACCCTGCAGTCACTGTGTGTATTACAGGAGGTATATCCCTATGGGTACGGCACGGTGACGGTGACACCCTGCGGTCACTGTGTGTATTACAGGAGGTATATCCCTATGGGTACGGCACGGTGACACCCTGCGGTCACTGTGTGTATTACAGGAGGTATATCCCTATGGGTATGGCACGGTGACACCCTGCGGTCACTGTGTGTATTACAGGAGGTATATCCCTATGGGTACGGCACGGTGACACCCTGCGGTCACTGTGTGTATTACAGGAGGTATATCCCTATGGGTATGGCACGGTGACACCCTGCGGTCACTGTGTGTATTACAGGAGGTATATCCCTATGGGTACGGCACGGTGACACTCTGTGGTCACTGTGTATATTACAGGAGGTATATCCCTATGGGTACGGCACGGTGACACCCTGTGGTCACTGTGTGTATTACAGGAGGTATATCCCTATGGGTACGGCACGGTGACAGTGACACCCTGCGGTCACTGTGTGTATTACAGGAGGTATATCCCTATGGGTACGGCACGGTGACACCCTGCGGTCACTGTGTGTATTACAGGAGGTATATCCCTATGGGTACGGCACGGTGACGGTGACACCCTGCGGTCACTGTGTGCATTACAGGAGGTATATCCCTATGGGTACGGCACGGTGACACCCTGCGGTCACTGTGTGTATTACAGGAGGTATATCCCTATGGGTACGGCACAGTGACACCCTGTGGTCACTGTGTGTATTACAGGAGGTATATCCCTATGGGTACGGCACGGTCACAGTGACACCCTGCGGTCACTGTGTGTATTACAGGAGGTATATCCCTATGGGTACGGCACAGTGACGGTGACACCCTGCGGTCACTGTGTGTATTACAGGAGGTATATCCCTATGGGTATGGCACGGTGACACCCTGCGGTCACTGTGTGTATTACAGGAGGTATATCCCTATGGGTACGGCACGGTGACACTCTGTGGTCACTGTGTATATTACAGGAGGTATATCCCTATGGGTACGGCACGGTGACACCCTGTGGTCACTGTGTGTATTACAGGAGGTATATCCCTATGGGTACGGCACGGTGACAGTGACACCCTGCGGTCACTGTGTGTATTACAGGAGGTATATCCCTATGGGTACGGCACGGTGACACCCTGCGGTCACTGTGTGTATTACAGGAGGTATATCCCTATGGGTACGGCACGGTGACGGTGACACCCTGCGGTCACTGTGTGCATTACAGGAGGTATATCCCTATGGGTACGGCACGGTGACACCCTGCGGTCACTGTGTGTATTACAGGAGGTATATCCCTATGGGTACGGCACAGTGACACCCTGTGGTCACTGTGTGTATTACAGGAGGTATATCCCTATGGGTACGGCACGGTCACAGTGACACCCTGTGGTCACTGTGTGTATTACAGGAGGTATATCCCTATGGGTACGGCACAGTGACGGTGACACCCTGCGGTCACTGTGTGTATTACAGGAGGTATATCACTATGGGTACGGCACGGTGACACCCTGTGGTCACTGTGTGTATTACAGGAGGTATATCCCTATGGGTACGGCACGGTGACA
Source organism: Ascaphus truei (assembly GCF_040206685.1). Taxonomy (NCBI): domain Eukaryota; kingdom Metazoa; phylum Chordata; class Amphibia; order Anura; family Ascaphidae; genus Ascaphus; species Ascaphus truei. Next base: position 55,840 of record NW_027454315.1, read on the forward strand.
CCCTGCGGTCACTGTGTGTATTACAGGAGGTATATCCCTATGGGTACGGCACGGTGACGGTGACACCCTGCAGTCACTGTGTGTATTACAGGAGGTATATCCCTATGGGTACGGCACGGTGACACCCTGTGGTCACTGTGTGTATTACAGGAGATATATCCCTATGGGTACGGCACGGTGACACCCTGCGGTCACTGTGTGTATTACAGGAGGTATATCCCTATGGGTACGGCACAGTGACGGTGACACCCTGCGGTCACTGTGTGTATTACAGGAGGTATATCCCTATGGGTACGGCACAGTGACGGTGACACCCTGCGGTCACTGTGTGTATTACAGGAGGTATATCCCTATGGGTACGGCACGGTGACACCCTGTGGTCACTGTGTGTATTACAGGAGGTATATCCCTATGGGTACGGCACGGTGACACCCTGTGGTCACTGTGTGTATTACAGGAGGTATATCCCTATGCGTACGGCACGGTGACACCCTGTGGTCACTGTGTGTATTACAGGAGGTATATCCCTATGGGTACGGCACAGTGACACCATGCGGTCACTGTGTGTATTACAGGAGGAATATCCCTATGGGTACGGCACGGTGACACCCTGCGGTCACTGTGTGTATTACAGGAGGTATATCCCTATGGGTACGGCACAGTGACAGTGACACCCTGCGGTCACTGTGTGTATTACAGGAGGTATATCCCTATGGGTACGGCACAGTGACAGTGACACCCTGCGGTCACTGTGTGTATTACAGGAGGAATATCCCTATGGGTACGGCACAGTGACGGTGACACCCTGCGGTCACTGTGTGTATTACAGGAGGTATATCCCTATGGGTACGGCACGGTGACACCCTGCGGTCACTGTGTGTATTACAGGAGATATATCCCTATGGGTACGGCACGGTGACACCCTGTGGTCACTGTGTGTATTACAGGAGGTATATCCCTATGGGTACGGCACAGTGACGGTGACACCCTGTGGTCACTGTGTGTATTACAGGAGGTATATCCCTATGGGTACGGCACACTGACGGTGACACCCTGCGGTCACTGTGTGTATTACAGGAGGTATATCCCTATGGGTACGGCACAGTGACGGTGACACCCTGTGGTCACTGTGTGTATTACAGGAGGTATATCCCTATGGGTACGGCACGGTGACGGTGACTCCCTGCGGTCACTGTGTGTATTACAGGAGGTATATCCCTATGGGTACGGCACGGTGACGGTGACACCCTGCGGTCACTGTGTGTATTATAGGAGGTATATCCCTATGGGTACGGCACAGTGACACCCTGCGGTCACTGTGTGTATTACAGGAGGAATATCCCTATGGGTACGGCACGGTGACACCCTGCGGTCACTGTGTGTATTACAGGAGGTATATCCCTATGGGTACGGCACAGTGACAGTGACACCCTGCGGTCACTGTGTGTATTACAGGAGATATATCCCTATGGGTACGGCACGGTGACAACCTGTGGTCACTGTGTGTATTACAGGAGGTATATCCCTATGGGTACGGCACGGTGACGGTGACACCCTGCAGTCACTGTGTGTATTACAGGAGGTATATCCCTATGGGTACGGCACACTGACGGTGACACCCTGCGGTCACTGTGTGTATTACAGGAGGTATATCCCTATGGGTACGGCACAGTGACGGTGACACCCTGTGGTCACTGTGTGTATTACAGGAGGTATATCCCTATGGGTACGGCACGGTGACGGTGACTCCCTGCGGTCACTGTGTGTATTACAGGAGGTATATCCCTATGGGTACGGCACAGTGATGGTGACACCCTGCGGTCACTGTGTGTATTACAGGAGGTATATCCCTATGGGTACGGCACGGTGACACCCTGTGGTCACTGTGTGTATTACAGGAGGTATATCCCTATGCGTACGGCACGGTGACACCCTGTGGTCACTGTGTGTATTACAGGAGGTATATCCCTATGGGTACGGCACAGTGACACCATGCGGTCACTGTGTGTATTACAGGAGGAATATCCCTATGGGTACGGCACGGTGACACCCTGCGGTCACTGTGTGTATTACAGGAGGTATATCCCTATGGGTACGGCACAGTGACAGTGACACCCTGCGGTCACTGTGTGTATTACAGGAGATATATCCCTATGGGTACGGCACGGTGACACCCTGTGGTCACTGTGTGTATTACAGGAGGTATATCCCTATGGGTACGGCACAGTGACGGTGACACCCTGTGGTCACTGTGTGTATTACAGGAGGTATATCCCTATGGGTACGGCACACTGACGGTGACACCCTGCGGTCACTGTGTGTATTACAGGAGGTATATCCCTATGGGTACGGCACAGTGACGGTGACACCCTGTGGTCACTGTGTGTATTACAGGAGGTATATCCCTATGGGTACGGCACGGTGACGGTGACTCCCTGCGGTCACTGTGTGTATTACAGGAGGTATATCCCTATGGGTACGGCACGGTGACGGTGACACCCTGCGGTCACTGTGTGTATTATAGGAGGTATATCCCTATGGGTACGGCACAGTGACACCCTGCGGTCACTGTGTGTATTACAGGAGGAATATCCCTATGGGTACGGCACGGTGACACCCTGCGGTCACTGTGTGTATTACAGGAGGTATATCCCTATGGGTACGGCACAGTGACAGTGACACCCTGCGGTCACTGTGTGTATTACAGGAGATATATCCCTATGGGTACGGCACGGTGACAACCTGTGGTCACTGTGTGTATTACAGGAGGTATATCCCTATGGGTACGGCACGGTGACGGTGACACCCTGCAGTCACTGTGTGTATTACAGGAGGTATATCCCTATGGGTACGGCACACTGACGGTGACACCCTGCGGTCACTGTGTGTATTACAGGAGGTATATCCCTATGGGTACGGCACAGTGACGGTGACACCCTGTGGTCACTGTGTGTATTACAGGAGGTATATCCCTATGGGTACGGCACGGTGACGGTGACTCCCTGCGGTCACTGTGTGTATTACAGGAGGTATATCCCTATGGGTACGGCACAGTGACGGTGACACCCTGCGGTCACTGTGTGTATTACAGGAGGTATATCCCTATGGGTATGGCATGGTGACACCCTGTGGTCACTGTGTGTATTACAGGAGGTATATCTCTATGGGAACGGCACGGTGACACCCTGTGGTCACTGTGTGTATTACAGGAGGTATATCCCTATGGGTACGGCACAGTGACGGTGACACCCTGTGGTCACTGTGTGTATTACAGGAGGTATATCCCTATGGGAACGGCACGGTGACACCCTGTGGTCACTGTGTGTATTACAGGAAGTATATCCCTATGGGTACGGCACAGTGACGATGACACCCTGTGGTCACTGTGTGTATTACAGGAGGTATATCCCTATGGGTACGGCACAGTGACGGTGACACCCTGTGGTCACTGTGTGTATTACAGGAGGTATATCCCTATGGGTACGGCACAGTGACGGTGACACCCTGTGGTCACTGTGTGTATTACAGGAGGTATATCCCTATGGGTACGGCACAGTGACGGTGACACCCTGCGGTCACTGTGTGTATTACAGGAGGTATATCCCTATGGGTACGGCACGGTGACACCCTGCGGTCACTGTGTGTATTACAGGAGGTATATCCCTATGGGTACGGCACGGTGACGGTGACACCCTGCGGTCACTGTGTGTATTACAGGAGGTATATCCCTATGGGTACGGCACATTGACACCCTGTGGTCACTGTGTGTATTACAGGAGGTATATCCCTATGGGTACGGCACGGTGACACCCTGCGGTCACTGTGTGTATTACAGGAGGTATATCCCTATGGGTACGGCACATTGACACCCTGCGGTCACTGTGTGTATTACAGGAGGTATATCCCTATGGGTACGGCACAGTGACGGTGACACCCTGCGGTCACTGTGTGTATTACAGGAGGTATATCCCTATGGGTATGGCACGGTGACACACTGCGGTCACTGTGTGTATTACAGGAGGTATATCCCTATGGGTACGGCACGGTGACACCCTGCGGTCACTGTGTGTATTACAGGAGGTATATCCCTATGGGTACGGCACGGTGACACCCTGCGGTCACTGTGTGTATTACAGGAGGTATATCCCTATGGGTACGGCACAGTGACGGTGACACCCTGCGGTCACTGTGTGTATTACAGGAGGTATATCCCTATGGGTACGGCACGGTGACACCCTGCGGTCACTGTGTGTATTACAGGAGGTATATCCCTATGGGTACGGCACGGTGACGGTGACACCCTGCGGTCACTGTGTGTATTACAGGAGGTATATCCCTATGGGTACGGCACAGTGACGGTGACACCCTGCGGTCACTGTGTGTATTACAGGAGGTATATCCCTATGGGTACGGCACAGTGACGGTGACACCCTGCGGTCACTGTGTGTATTACAGGAGGTATATCCCTATGGGTACCGCACAGTGACGGTGACACCCTGCGGTCACTGTGTGTATTACAGGAGGTATATCCCTATGGGTACGGCACAGTGACGGTGACACCCTGCGGTCACTGTGTGTATTACAGGAGGTATATCCCTATGGGTACGGCACAGTGAAGGTGACACCCTGCGGTCACTGTGTGTATTATAGGAGGTATATCCCTATGGGTACGGCACGGTGACACCCTGTGGTCACTGTGTGTATTACAGGAGGTATATCCCTATGGGTACGGCACGGTGACACCCTGTGGTCACTGTGTGTATTACAGGAGGTATATCCCTATGGGTACGGCACAGTGACGGTGACACCCTGTGGTCACAATGTGTATTACAGGAGGTATATCCCTATGGGTACGGCACAGTGACGGTGACACCCTGCGGTCACTGTGTGTATTACAGGAGGTATATCTCTATGGGTACGGCACAGTGACACCCTGCGGTCACTGTGTGTATTACAGGAGGTATATCCCTATGGGTACGGCACAGTGACACCCTGCGGTCACTGTGTGTATTACAGGAGGTATATCCCTATGGGTACGGCACAGTGACGGTGACACCCTGCGGTCACTGTGTGTATTACAGGAGGTATATCTCTATGGGTACGGCACAGTGACACCCTGCGGTCACTGTGTGTATTACAGGAGGTATATCTCTATGGGTACGGCACAGTGACACCCTGCGGTCACTGTGTGTATTACAGGAGGTATATCCCTATGGGTACGGCACAGTGACACCCTGCGGTCACTGTGTGTATTACAGGAGGTATATCCCTATGGGTACGGCACGGTGACACCCTGCGGTCACTGTGTGTATTACAGGAGGTATATCCCTATAGGTACGGCACGGTGACAGTGACACCCTGCGGTCACTGTGTGTATTACAGGAGGTATATCCCTATGGGTACGGCACAGTGACGGTGACACCCTGCAGTCACTGTGTGTATTACAGGAGGTATATCCCTATGGGTACGGCACAGTGACACCCTGCGGTCACTGTGTGTATTACAGGAGGTATATCCCTATGGGTACGGCACGGTGACACCCTGCGGTCACTGTGTGTATTACAGGAGGTATATCCCTATGGGTACGGCACGGTGACACCCTGCGGTCACTGTGTGTATTACAGGAGGTATATCCCTATGGGTACGGCACGGTGACAGTGACACCCTGCGGTCACTGTGTGTATTACAGGAGGTATATCCCTATGGGTACGGCACAGTGACAGTGACACCCTGCGGTCACTGTGTGTATTACAGGAGGTATATCCCTATGGGTACGGCACGGTGACGGTGACACCCTGCAGTCACTGTGTGTATTACAGGAGGTATATCCCTATGGGTACGGCACGGTGACACCCTGCGGTCACTGTGTGTATTACAGGAGGTATATCCCTATGGGTACGGCACGGTGACACCCTGCGGTCACTGTGTGTATTACAGGAGGTATATCCCTATGGGTACGGCACGGTGACACCCTGCGGTCACTGTGTGTATTACAGGAGGTATATCCCTATGGGTATGGCACACTGACGGCGACTCCCTGCGGTCACTGTGTGTATTACAGGAGGTATATCCCTATGGGTACGGCACAGTGACAGTGACACCCTGCGGTCACTGTGTGTATTACAGGAGGTATATCCCTATGGGTACGGCACAGTGACGGTGACACCCTGTGGTCACTGTGTGTATTACAGGAGGTATATCCCTATGGGTACGGCACAGTGACACCCTGCGGTCACTGTGTGTATTACAGGAGGTATATCCCTATGGGTACGGCACAGTGACGGTGACACCCTGCAGTCACTGTGTGTATTACAGGAGGTATATCCCTATGGGTACGGCACGGTGACACCCTGCGGTCACTGTGTGTATTACAGGAGGTATATCCCTATGGGTACGGCACGGTGACACCCTGCGGTCACTGTGTGTATTACAGGAGGTATATCCCTATGGGTACGGCACAGTGACGGTGACACCCTGCGGTCACTGTGTGTATTACAGGAGGTATATCCCTATGGGTACGGCACAGTGACGGTGACACCCTGCGGTCACTGTGTGTATTACAGGAGGTATATCCCTATGGGTATGGCACACTGACGGCGACTCCCTGCGGTCACTGTGTGTATTACAGGAGGTATACCCCTATGGGTACGGCACAGTGACGGTGACACCCTGCGGTCACTGTGTGTATTACAGGAGGTATATCCCTATGGGTATGGCACACTGACGGCGACTACCTGCGGTCACTGTGTGTATTACAGGAGGTATATCCCTATGGGTACGGCACAGTGACGGTGACACCCTGCGGTCACTGTGTGTATTACAGGAGGTATATCCCTATGGGTACGGCACGGTGACACCCTGCGGTCACTGTGTGTATTACAGGAGGTATATCCCTATGGGTACGGCACAGTGACACCCTGCGGTCACTGTGTGTATTACAGGAGGTATATCCCTATGGGTACGGCACGGTGACGGTGACACCCTGTGGTCACTGTGTGTATTACAGGAGGTATATCCCTATGGGTACGGCACACTGACGGTGACTCCCTGCGGTCACTGTGTGTATTACAGGAGGTATATCCCTATGGGTACGGCACGGTGACACCCTGCGGTCACTGTGTGTATTACAGGAGGTATATCCCTATGGGTACGGCACAGTGACACCCTGCGGTCACTGTGTGTATTACAGGAGGTATATCCCTATGGGTACGGCACAGTGACACCCTGCGGTCACTGTGTGTATTACAGGAGGTATATCCCTATGGGTACGGCACGGTGACGGTGACTCCCTGCGGTCACTGTGTGTATTACAGGAGGTATATCCCTATGGGTACGGCACGGTGACACCCTGCGGTCACTGTGTGTATTACAGGAGGTATATCCCTATGGGTACAGCACGGTGACACCCTGCGGTCACTGTGTGTATTACAGGAGGTATATCCCTATGGGTACGGCACAGTGACACCCTGCGGTCACTGTGTGTATTACAGGAGGTATATCCCTATGGGTACGGCATGGTGACGGTGACACCCTGTGGTCATTGTGTGTATTACAGGATGTATACCCTATGGGTACGGCACAGTGACAGTGACACCCTGCGGTCACTGTGTGTATTACAGGAGGTATATCCCTATGGGAACGGCACGGTGACGGTGACACCCTGCGGTCACTGTGTGTATTACAGGAGATATATCCCTATGGGTATGGCACAGTGACAGTGACACCCTGCGGTCACTGTGTGTATTACAGGAGGTATATCCCTATGGGTACGGCACGGTGACAGTGACACCCTGCGGTCACTGTGTGTATTACAGGAGGTATATCCCTATGGGTACGGCACGGTGACACCCTGCGGTCACTGTGTGTATTACAGGAGGTATATCCCTATGGGTACGGCACGGTGACACCCTGCGGTCACTGTGTGTATTACAGGAGGTATATCCCTATGGGTATGGCACACTGACGGCGACTCCCTGCGGTCACTGTGTGTATTACAGGAGGTATATCCCTATGGGTACGGCACAGTGACGGTGACACCCTGTGGTCACTGTGTGTATTACAGGAGGTATATCCCTATGGGTACGGCACAGTGACACCCTGCGGTCACTGTGTGTATTACAGGAGGTATATCCCTATGGGTACGGCACAGTGACGGTGACACCCTGCGGTCACTGTGTGTATTACAGGAGGTATATCCCTATGGGTACGGCACGGTGACACCCTGCGGTCACTGTGTGTATTACAGGAGGTATATCCCTATGGGTACGGCACGGTGACACCCTGCGGTCACTGTGTGTATTACAGGAGGTATATCCCTATGGGTACGGCACAGTGACGGTGACACCCTGCGGTCACTGTGTGTATTACAGGAGGTATATCCCTATGGGTACGGCACAGTGACGGTGACACCCTGCGGTCACTGTGTGTATTACAGGAGGTATATCCCTATGGGTATGGCACACTGACGGCGACTCCCTGCGGTCACTGTGTGTATTACAGGAGGTATACCCCTATGGGTACGGCACAGTGACGGTGACACCCTGCGGTCACTGTGTGTATTACAGGAGGTATATCCCTATGGGTACGGCACAGTGACAGTGACACCCTGCGGTCACTGTGTATATTACAGGAGGTATATCCCTATGGGTACGGCACGGTGACACCCTGCGGTCACTGTGTGTATTACAGGAGGTATATCCCTATGGGTACGGCACAGTGACACCCTGCGGTCACTGTGTGTATTACAGGAGGTATATCCCTATGGGTACGGCACGGTGACGGTGACACCCTGTGGTCACTGTGTGTATTACAGGAGGTATATCCCTATGGGTACGGCACACTGACGGTGACTCCCTGCGGTCACTGTGTGTATTACAGGAGGTATATCCCTATGGGTACGGCACGGTGACACCCTGCGGTCACTGTGTGTATTACAGGAGGTATATCCCTATGGGTACGGCACAGTGACACCATGCGGTCACTGTGTGTATTACAGGAGGTATATCCCTATGGGTACGGCACAGTGACGGTGACACCCTGCGGTCACTGTGTGTATTACAGGAGGTATATCCCTATGGGTACGGCACAGTGACGGTGACACCCTGCTGTCACTGTGTGTATTACAGGAGGTATATCCCTATGGGTACGGCACGGTGACACCCTGCGGTCACTGTGTGTATTACAGGAGGTATATCCCTATGGGTACAGCACGGTGACACCCTGCGGTCACTGTGTGTATTACAGGAGGTATATCCCTATGGGTACGGCACAGTGACACCCTGCGGTCACTGTGTGTATTACAGGAGGTATATCCCTATGGGTACGGCATGGTGACGGTGACACCCTGTGGTCATTGTGTGTATTACAGGAGGTATACCCTATGGGTACGGCACAGTGACAGTGACACCCTGCGGTCACTGTGTGTATTACAGGAGGTATATCCCTATGGGAACGGCACGGTGACGGTGACACCCTGCGGTCACTGTGTGTATTACAGGAGATATATCCCTATGGGTATGGCACAGTGACAGTGACACCCTGCGGTCACTGTGTGTATTACAGGAGGTATATCCCTATGGGTACGGCACAGTGACAGTGACACCCTGCGGTCACTGTGTATATTACAGGAGGTATATCCCTATGGGTACGGCACGGTGACACCCTGCGGTCACTGTGTGTATTACAGGAGGTATATCCCTATGGGTACGGCACGGTGACACCCTGCGGTTACTGTGTGTATTACAGGAGGTATATCCCTATGGGTACGGCACAGTGACACCCTGCGGTCACTGTGTGTATTACAGGAGGTATATCCCTATGGGTACTGCACAGTGACACCCTGTGGTTACTGTGTGTATTACAGGAGGTATATCCCTATGGGTACGGCACAGTGACAGTGACACCCTGCGGTCACTGTGTGTATTACAGGAGGTATATCCCTATGGGTACGGCACAGTGACACCCTGTGGTTACTGTGTGTATTACAGGAGGTATATCTCTATGGGTATGGCACGGTGACGGTGACACCCTGCGGTCACTGTGTGTATTACAGGAGGTATATCCCTATGGGTACGGCACGGTGACACCCTGCGGTTACTGTGTGTATTACAGGAGGTATATCCCTATGGGTACGGCACAGTGACAGTGACACCCTGCGGTCACTGTGTGTATTACAGGAGGTATATCCCTATGGGTACGGCACAGTGACAGTGACACCCTGCGGTCACTGTGTGTATTACAGGAGATATATCCCTATGGGTACGGCACGGTGACACCCTGCGGTCACTGTGTGTATTACAGGAGGTATATCCCTATGGGTACGGCACGGTGACACCCTGCGGTCACTGTGTGTATTACAGGAGGTATATCCCTATGGGTACGGCACGGTGACACCCTGCGGTCACTGTGTGTATTACAGGCGATATATCCCTATGGGTACGGCACAGTGACGGTGACACCCTGAGGTCACTGTGTGTATTACAGGAGGTATATCCCTATGGGTACGGCACAGTGACACCCTGCGGTCACTGTGTGTATTACAGGAGGTATATCCCTATGGGTACGGCACAGTGACGGTGACACCCTGCGGTCACTGTGTGTATTACAGGAGGTATATCCCTATGGGTACGGCACAGTGACGGTGACACCCTGCGGTCACTGTGTGTATTACAGGAGGTATATCCCTATGGGTACGGCACGGTGACAGTGACACCCTGCAGTCACTGTGTGTATTACAGGAGGTATATCCCTATGGGTGCGGCACGGTGACACCCTGCGGTCACTGTGTGTATTACAGGAGGTATATCCCTATGGGTACGGCACAGTGACGGTGACACCCTGCGGTCACTGTGTGTATTACAGGAGGTATATCCCTATGGGTACGGCACAGTGACGGTGACACCCTGCGGTCACTGTGTGTATTACAGGAGGTATATCCCTATGGGTACGACACGGTGACACCCTGTGGTCACTGTGTGTATTACAGGAGGTATATCCCTATGGGTACGGCACACTGACGGTGATTCCCTGCGGTCACTGTGTGTATTACAGGAGGTATATCCCTATGGGTACGGCACGGTGACACCCTGCGGTCACTGTGTGTATTACAGGAGGTATATCCCTATGGGTATGGCACGGTGACACCCTGCGGTCACTGTGTGTATTACAGGAGGTATATCCCTATGGGTACGGCACGGTGACAGTGACACCCTGCGGTCACTGTGTGTATTACAGGAGGTATATCCCTATGGGTACGGCACGGTGACACCCTGCGGTCACTGTGTGTATTACAGGAGGTATATCCCTATGGGTACGGCACAGTGACGGTGACACCCTGCGGTCACTGTGTGTATTACAGGAGGTATATCCCTATGGGTACGGCACAGTGACGGTGACACCCTGCGGTCACTGTGTGTATTACAGGAGGTATATCCCTATGGGTACGGCACACTGACGGTGATTCCCTGCGGTCACTGTGTGTATTACAGGAGGTATATCCCTATGGGTACGGCACGGTGACACCCTGCGGTCACTGTGTGTATTACAGGAGGTATATTCCTATGGGTACGGCACAGTGACGGTGACACCCTGCGGTCACTGTGTATATTACAGGAGGTATATCCCTATGGGTACGGCACACTGACGGTGATTCCCTGCGGTCACTGTGTGTATTACAGGAGGTATATCCCTATGGGTACGGCACGGTGACACCCTGTGGTCACTGTGTGTATTACAGGAGGTATATCCCTATGGGTACGGCACAGTGGCGGTGACACCCTATGGTCACTGTGTGTATTACAGGAGGTATATCCCTATGAGTACGGCACGGTGACAGTGACACCCTGTGGTCACTGTGTGTATTACAGGAGGTATATCCCTATGGGTACGGCACAGTGACGGTGACACCCTGTGGTCACTGTGTGTATTACAGGAGGTATATCCCTATGGGTACGGCACGGTGACACCCTGCGGTCACTGTGTGTATTACAGGAGGTATATCCCTATGGGTACGGCACGGTGACGGTGACACCCTGCGGTCACTGTGTGTATTACAGGAGGTATATCCCTATGGGTACGGCACGGTGACACCCTGTGGTCACTGTGTGTATTACAGGAGGTATATCCCTATGGGTACGGCACAGTGACGGTGACACCCTGCGGTCACTGTGTGTATTACAGGAGGTATATCCCTATGGGTACGGCACGGTGACACCCTGCGGTCACTGTGTGTATTACAGGAGGTATATCCCTATGGGTACGGCACGGTGACACCCTGCGGTCACTGTGTGTATTACAGGAGGTATATCCCTATGGGTACGGCACGGTGACACCCTGCGGTCACTGTGTGTATTACAGGAGGTATATCCCTATGGGTACGGCACGGTGACACCCTGCGGTCACTGTGTGTATTACAGGAGGTATATCCCTATGGGTACGGCACAGTGACGGTGACACCCTGCGGTCACTGTGTGTATTACAGGAGGTATATCCCTATGGGTACGGCACGGTGTCGGTGACACCCTGTGGTCACTGTGTGTATTACAGGAGGTATATCCCTATGGGTACGGCACGGTGACGGTGACACCCTGTGGTCACTGTGTGTATTACAGGAGGTAATCCTCACCTGGTGTCCCTTGTGGTACAATGTGGCAGTGCCAGGGGTACCATCGGTCGCAGTCTCAGAATCTCGGAGATGGTGGCATTGAGATACGGCAGGCTGTTACGGTCGGAATATTTGGGGTATCTGTCTGTCCCAATCCCGATAATCTCCTCGTGAATCTTTTCCTGAGCCTAAAAAACAGACATGTTCAGAGCAGTATAATCCCACCCTAGAGGTGGCTGCACGTTCAGAGCAGTGTAATCCCACCCCAGAGGTGGCTGCATGTTCAGAGCAGTATAATCCCACCCCAAAGGTGGCTGCAAGTTCAGAGCAGTGTAATCCCACCCCAGAGGTGGCTGCACGTTCAGAGCAGTGTAATCCCACCCCAGAGGTGGCTGCACGTTCAGAGCAGTGTAATCCCACCCCAGAGGTGGCTGCACGTTCAGAGCAGTATAATCCCACCCCAGAGGTGGCTGCACGTTCAGAGCAGTATAATCCCACCCCAGAGGTGGCTGCACGTTCAGAGCAGTATAATCCCACCCCAGAGGTGGCTGCACGTTCAGAGCAGTGTAATCCCACCCCAGAGGTGGCTGCACGTTCAGAGCAGTATAATCCCACCCCAGAGGTGGCTGCACGTTCAGAGCAGTGTAATCCCACCCCAGAGGTGGCTGCACGTTCAGAGCAGTGTAATCCCACCCCAGAGGTGGCTGCACGTTCAGAGCAGTGTAATCCCACCCCAGAGGTGGCTGCACGTTCAGAGCAGTGTAATCCCTCCCCAGAGGTGGCTGCACGTTCAGAGCAGTATAATCCCACCCCAGAGGTGGCTGCACGTTCAGAGCAGTATAATCCCACCCCAGAGGTGGCTGCACGTTCAGAGCAGTGTAATCCCACCCCAGAGGTGGCTGCACGTTCAGAGCAGTGTAATCCCACCCCAGAGGTGGCTGCACGTTCAGAGCAGTATAATCCCACCCCAGAGGTGGCTGCACGTTCAGAGCAGTATAATCCCACCCCAGAGGTGGCTGCACGTTCAGAGCAGTATAATCCCACCCCAGAGGTGGCTGCACGTTCAGAGCAGTATAATCCCACCCCAGAGGTGGCTGCACGTTCAGAGCAGTGTAATCCCACCCCAGAGGTGGCTGCACGTTCAGAGCAGTGTAATCCCACCCCAGAGGTGGCTGCACGTTCAGAGCAGTATAATCCCACCCCAGAGGTGGCTGCACGTTCAGAGCAGCGTAATCCCACCCCAGAGGTGGCTGCACGTTCAGAGCAGTGTAATCCCACCCCAGAGGTGGCTGCACGTTCAGAGCAGTGTAATCCCTCCCCAGAGGTGGCTGCACGTTCAGAGCAGTATAATCCCACCCCAGAGGTGGCTGCACGTTCAGAGCAGTATAATCCCACCCCAGAGGTGGCTGCACGTTCAGAGCAGTATAATCCCACCCCAGAGGTGGCTGCACGTTCAGAGCAGTATAATCCCACCCCAGAGGTGGCTGCACGTTCAGAGCAGCGTAATCCCACCCCAGAGGTGGCTGCACGTTCAGAGCAGTATAATCCCACCCCAGAGGTGGCTGCACGTTCAGAGCAGTATAATCCCACCCCAGAGGTGGCTGCACGTTCAGAGCAGTGTAATCCCACCCCAGAGGTGGCTGCACGTTCAGAGCAGTGTAATCCCACCCCAGAGGTGGCTGCACGTTCAGAGCAGTATAATCCCACCCCAGAGGTGGCTGCACGTTCAGAGCAGCGTAATCCCACCCCAGAGGTGGCTGCACGTTCAGAGCAGTGTAATCCCACCCCAGAGGTGGCTGCACGTTCAGAGCAGTGTAATCCCTCCCCAGAGGTGGCTGCACGTTCAGAGCAGTATAATCCCACCCCAGAGGTGGCTGCACGTTCAGAGCAGTATAATCCCACCCCAGAGGTGGCTGCACGTTCAGAGCAGTATAATCCCACCCCAGAGGTGGCTGCACGTTCAGAGCAGTATAATCCCACCCCAGAGGTGGCTGCACGTTCAGAGCAGCGTAATCCCACCCCAGAGGTGGCTGCACGTTCAGAGCAGTATAATCCCACCCCAGAGGTGGCTGCACGTTCAGAGCAGTGTAATCCCACCCCAGAGGTGGCTGCACGTTCAGAGCAGTGTAATCCCACCCCAGAGGTGGCTGCACGTTCAGAGCAGTGTAATCCCACCCCAGAGGTGGCTGCACGTTCAGAGCAGTATAATCCCACCCCAGAGGTGGCTGCACGTTCAGAGCAGTATAATCCCTCCCCAGAGGTGGCTGCACGTTCAGAGCAGTATAATCCCACCCCAGAGGTGGCTGCACGTTCAGAGCAGTGTAATCCCACCCCAGAGGTGGCTGCACGTTCAGAGCAGTATAATCCCACCCCAGAGGTGGCTGCACGTTCAGAGCAGTATAATCCCACCTCAGAGGTGGCTGCACGTTCAGAGCAGTATAATCCCACCCCAGAGGTGGCTGCACGTTCAGAGCAGTGTAATCCCACCCCAGAGGTGGCTGCACGTTCAGAGCAGTGTAATCCCACCCCAGAGGTGGCTGCACGTTCAGAGCAGTATAATCCCACCCCAGAGGTGGCTGCACGTTCAGAGCAGTGTAATCCCACCCCAGAGGTGGCTGCACGTTCAGAGCAGTATAATCCCTCCCCAGAGGTGGCTGCACGTTCAGAGCAGTGTAATCCCACCCCAGAGGTGGCTGCACGTTCAGAGCAGTGTAATCCCACCCCAGAGGTGGCTGCACGTTCAGAGCAGCGTAATCCCACCCCAGAGGTGGCTGCACGTTCAGAGCAGTATAATCCCTCCCCAGAGGTGGCTGCACGTTCAGAGCAGTATAATCCCACCCCAGAGGTGGCTGCACGTTCAGAGCAGTATAATCCCACCCCAGAGGTGGCTGCACGTTCAGAGCAGTGTAATCCCACCCCAGAGGTGGCTGCACGTTCAGAGCAGTGTAATCCCACCCCAGAGGTGGCTGCACGTTCAGAGCAGTATAATCCCACCCCAGAGGTGGCTGCACGTTCAGAGCAGTATAATCCCACCCCAGAGGTGGCTGCACGTTCAGAGCAGTATAATCCCACCCCAGAGGTGGCTGCACGTTCAGAGCAGTATAATCCCACCCCAGAGGTGGCTGCACGTTCAGAGCAGTGTAATCCCACCCCAGAGGTGGCTGCACGTTCAGAGCAGTGTAATCCCACCCCAGAGGTGGCTGCACGTTCAGAGCAGTATAATCCCACCCCAGAGGTGGCTGCACGTTCAGAGCAGCGTAATCCCACCCCAGAGGTGGCTGCACGTTCAGAGCAGTATAATCCCACCCTAGAGGTGGCTGCACGTTCAGAGCAGTATAATCCCACCCCAGAGGTGGCTGCACGTTCAGAGCAGTATAATCCCACCCCAGAGGTGGCTGCACGTTCAGAGCAGTGTAATCCCACCCCAGAGGTGGCTGCACGTTCAGAGCAGTGTAATCCCACCCCAGAGGTGGCTGCACGTTCAGAGCAGTATAATCCCACCCCAGAGGTGGCTGCACGTTCAGAGCAGTATAATCCCACCCCAGAGGTGGCTGCACGTTCAGAGCAGTGTAATCCCACCCCAGAGGTGGCTGCACGTTCAGAGCAGTGTAATCCCACCCCAGAGGTGGCTGCACGTTCAGAGCAGTATAATCCCTCCCCAGAGGTGGCTGCACGTTCAGAGCAGTATAATCCCACCCCAGAGGTGGCTGCACGTTCAGAGCAGTATAATCCCACCCCAGAGGTGGCTGCACGTTCAGAGCAGTGTAATCCCACCCCAGAGGTGGCTGCACGTTCAGAGCAGTATAATCCCACCCCAGAGGTGGCTGCACGTTCAGAGCAGTGTAATCCCACCCCAGAGGTAACTGTAATAGAGAGACGCTGTATAGCTGTAATAGAGAGGTGGCTGCACGCTGTATAACTGTAATAGAGAGGCGCTGTATAGCTGTAATAGAGAGGCGCTGTATAGCTGTAATAGAGAGGCGCTGTATAGCTGTAATAGAGAGGCGCTGTATAGCTGTAATAGAGAGGCGCTGTATAGCTGTAATAGAGAGGCGCTGTATAGCTGTAATAGAGAGGCGCTGTATAGCTGTAATAGAGAGGCGCTGTATAGCTGTAATAGAGAGGCGCTGTATAGCTGTAATAGAGAGACGCTGTATAGCTGTAATAGAGAGACGCTGTATAGCTGTAATAGAGAGGCGCTGTATAGCTGTAATAGAGAGGTGGCTGCACGCTGTATAACTGTAATAGAGAGGCGCTGTATAGCTGTAATAGAGAGGCGCTGTATAGCTGTAATAGAGAGGCGCTGTATAGCTGTAATAGAGAGGCGCTGTATAGCTGTAATAGAGAGACGCTGTATAGCTGTAATAGAGAGACGCTGTATAGCTGTAATAGAGAGGCGCTGTATAGCTGTAATAGAGAGGTGGCTGCACGCTGTATAACTGTAATAGAGAGGCGCTGTATAGCTGTAATAGAGAGACGCTGTATAGCTGTAATAGAGAGACGCTGTATAGCTGTAATAGAGAGGCGCTGTATAGCTGTAATAGAGAGGCGCTGTATAGCTGTAATAGAGAGGCGCTGTATAGCTGTAATAGAGAGACGCTGTATAGCTGTAATAGAGAGGCGCTGTATAACTGTAATAGAGAGGTGGCTGCACGCTGTATAACTGTAATAGAGAGGCGCTGTATAGCTGTAATAGAGAGGCGCTGTATAGCTGTAATAGAGAGGCGCTGTATAGCTGTAATAGAGAGGCGCAGTATAGCTGTAATAGAGAGGCGCTGTATAGCTGTAATAGAGAGACGCTGTATAGCTGTAATAGAGAGACGCTGTATAGCTGTAATAGAGAGGCGCTGTATAGCTGTAATAGAGAGGCGCTGTATAGCTGTAATAGAGAGGCGCTGTATAGCTGTAATAGAGAGACGCTGTATAGCTGTAATAGAGAGGCGCTGTATAGCTGTAATAGAGAGGCGCTGTATAGCTGTAATAGAGAGGCGCTGTATAGCTGTAATAGAGAGGCGCTGTATAGCTGTAATAGAGAGGCGCTGTATAGCTGTAATAGAGAGGCGCTGTATAGCTGTAATAGAGAGGCGCTGTATAGCTGTAATAGAGAGGCGCTGTATAGCTGTAATAGAGAGGCGCTGTATAGCTGTAATAGAGAGGCGCTGTATAGCTGTAATAGAGAGGCGCTGTATAGCTGTAATAGAGAGACGCTGTATAGCTGTAATAGAGAGGCGCTGTATAGCTGTAATAGAGAGACGCTGTATAGCTGTAATAGAGAGGCGCTGTATAGCTGTAATAGAGAGGCGCTGTATAGCTGTAATAGAGAGGCGCTGTATAGCTGTAATAGAGAGGCGCTGTATAGCTGTAATAGAGAGGCGCTGTATAGCTGTAATAGAGAGGCGCTGTATAGCTGTAATAGAGAGACGCTGTATAGCTGTAATAGAGAGGCGCTGTATAGCTGTAATAGAGAGGCGCTGTATAGCTGTAATAGAGAGGCGCTGTATAGCTGTAATAGAGAGGCGCTGTATAGCTGTAATAGAGAGGCGCAGTATAGCTGTAATAGAGAGGCGCTGTATAGCTGTAATAGAGAGGCGCTGTATAGCTGTAATAGAGAGGCGCTGTATAGCTGTAATAGAGAGGCGCTGTATAGCTGTAATAGAGAGGCGCTGTATAGCTGTAATAGAGAGGCGCTGTATAGCTGTAATAGAGAGGCGCTGTATAGCTGTAATAGAGAGGCGCTGTATAGCTGTAATAGAGAGGCGCTGTATAGCTGTAATAGAGAGGCGCTGTATAGCTGTAATAGAGAGGCGCTGTATAGCTGTAATAGAGAGGCGCTGTATAGCTGTAATAGAGAGGCGCTGTATAGCTGTAATAGAGAGGCGCAGTATAGCTGTAATAGAGAGGCGCTGTATAGCTGTAATAGAGAGGCGCTGAATAGCTGTAATAGAGAGGCGCTGTATAGCTGTAATAGAGAGGCGCTGTATAGCTGTAATAGAGAGGCGCTGTATAGCTGTAATAGAGAGGCGCTGTATAGCTGTAATAGAGAGGCGCTGTATAGCTGTAATAGAGAGGCGCTGTATAGCTGTAATAGAGAGGCGCTGTATAGCTGTAATAGAGAGGCGCTGTATAGCTGTAATAGAGAGGCGCTGTATAGCTGTAATAGAGAGGCGCTGTATAGCTGTAATAGAGAGGCGCTGTATAGCTGTAATAGAGAGGCGCTGTATAGCTGTAATAGAGAGGCGCTGTATAGCTGTAATAGAGAGGCGCTGTATAGCTGTAATAGAGAGGCGCTGTATAGCTGTAATAGAGAGGCGCTGTATAGCTGTAATAGAGAGACGCTGTATAGCTGTAATAGAGAGGCGCTGTATAGCTGTAATAGAGAGGCGCTGTATAGCTGTAATAGAGAGGCGCTGAATAGCTGTAATAGAGAGGCGCTGTATAGCTGTAATAGAGAGGCGCTGTATAGCTGTAATAGAGAGGCGCTGTATAGCTGTAAAAGAGAGGCGCTGTATAGCTGTAATAGAGAGGCGCTGTATAGCTGTAATAGAGAGGCGCTGTATAGCTGTAATAGAGAGGCGCTGTATAGCTGTAATAGAGAGGCGCTGTATAGCTGTAATAGAGAGGCGCTGTATAGCTGTAATAGAGAGGCGCTGTATAGCTGTAATAGAGAGGCGCTGTATAGCTGTAATAGAGAGGCGCTGTATAGCTGTAATAGAGAGGCGCTGTATAGCTGTAATAGAGAGGCGCTGTATAGCTGTAATAGAGAGGTTTAGAAGGACATGCCTCGGGGTGATGGAGGAGATAAGCCACGGCCCACGTTATTAGGGATGCCGTGGTCTCGGTGCCCCCTATAAACAGATCCACGACAGACATATGGAGGTGCCCCTCGGAAAGTCCCGCTGCCTCGTCCCCGTTCTCCCGGAGGAACCGGATCAGCGAGTCCAATATATCCTGCTCCGACTCCTCGCTGCGCGGGCGTGCCTGGGGGAGAGCGGGGTCAGCACACACAGAGGCCTGGGGGAGAGCGGGGTCAGCACACACAGGGGCCTGGGGGAGAGCGGGGTCAGCACACACAGGGGCCTGGGGGAGAGCGGGGTCAGCACACACAGGGGCCTGGGGGAGAGCGGGGTCAGCACACACAGGGCCTGGGGGAGAGCGGGGTCAGCACACACAGGGGCCTGGGGGAGAGCGGGGTCAGCACACACAGGGGGTGGAGGAGAGCGGGGTCAGCGCACACAGGGCCTGGGGGAGAGCGGGGTCAGCACACACAGGGCCTGGGGGAGAGCGGGGTCAGCACACACAGGGCCTGGGGGAGAGCGGGGTCAGCAAACACAGGGGGTGGAGGAGAGCGGGGTCAGCGCACACAGGGCCTGGGGGAGAGCGGGGTCAGCACACACAGGGGGTGGGGGAGAGCGGGGTCAGCACACACAGGGCCTGGGGGAGAGCGGGGTCAGCACAAACAGGGGGTGGGGGAGAGCGGGGTCAGCACACACAGGGCCTGGGGGAGAGCGGGGTCAGCACACACAGGGCCTGGGGGAGAGCGGGGTCAGCACACACAGGGCCTGGGGGAGAGCGGGGTCAGCACACACAGGGCCTGGGGGAGAGCGGGGTCAGCACACACAGGGGGTGGGGGAGAGCGGGGTCAGCACACACAGGGCCTGGGGGAGAGCGGGGTCAGCGCACACAGGGCCTGGGGGAGAGCGGGGTCAGCACACACAGGGCCTGGGGGAGAGCGGGGTCAGCACACACAGGGCCTGGGGGAGAGCGGGGTCAGCGCACACAGGGCCTGGGGGAGAGCGGGGTCAGCACACACAGGGCCTGGGGGAGAGCGGGGTCAGCACACACAGGGCCTGGGGGAGAGCGGGGTCAGCACACACAGGGGGTGGGGGAGAGCGGGGTCAGCACACACAGGGCCTGGGGGAGAGCGGGGTCAGCACACACAGGGCCTGGGGGAGAGCGGGGTCAGCACACACAGGGCCTGGGGGAGAGCGGGGTCAGCACACACAGGGCCTGGGGGAGAGCGGGGTCAGCACACACAGGGCCTGGGGGAGAGCGGGGTCAGCACACACAGGGGGTGGGGGAGAGCGGGGTCAGCACACACAGGGGCCTGGGGGAGAGCGGGGTCAGCACACACAGGGGGTGGGGGAGAGCGGGGTTAGCACACAAAGGGCCTGCGGGAGAGCGGGGTCAGCACACACAGGGGGTGGGGGAGAGCGGGGTCAGCACACACAGGGGGTGGGGGAGAGCAGGGTCAGCACACACAGGGCCTGGGGGAGAGCGGGGTCAGCACACACAGGGCCTGGGGGAGAGCGGGGTCAGCACACACAGGGCCTGGGGGAGAGCGGGGTCAGCGCACACAGGGCCTGGGGGAGAGCGGGGTCAGCACACACAGGGGGTGGGGGAGAGCGGGGTCAGCACACACAGGGCCTGGGGGAGAGCGGGGTCAGCACACACAGGGGGTGGGGGAGAGCGGGGTCAGCACACACAGGGGGTGGGGGAGAGCGGGGTCAGCACACACAGGGCCTGGGGGAGAGTGGGGTCAGCACACACAGGGGGTGGGGGAGAGCGGGGTCACACACACAGGGGGTGGGGGAGAGGGGGGTCAGCACACACAGGGCCTGGGGGAGAGTGGGGTCAGCACACACAGGGCCTGGGGGAGAGCGGGGTCAGCACACACAGGGCCTGGGGGAGAGCGGGGTCAGCACACACAGGGCCTGGGGGAGAGCGGGGTCAGCACACACAGGGGGTGGGGGAGAGCGGGGTCAGCACACACAGGGGCCTGGGGGAGAGCGGGGTCAGCACACACAGGGGGTGGGGGAGAGCTGGGTCAGCACACACAGGGGGTGGGGGAGAGCGGGGTCAGCACACACAGGGCCTGGGGGAGAGCGGGGTCAGCACACACAGGGGGTGGGGGAGAGTGGGGTCAGCACACACAGGGGGTGGGGGAGAGCGGGGTCAGCACACACAGGGCCTGGGGGAGAGCGGGGTCAGCACACACAGGGCCTGGGGGAGAGCGGGGTCAGCACACACAGGGCCTGGGGGAGAGCGGGGTCAGCACACACAGGGCCTGGGGGAGAGCGGGGTCAGCACACACAGGGCCTGGGGGAGAGCGGGGTCAGCACACACAGGGCCTGGGGGAGAGCGGGGTCAGCACACACAGGGGGTGGGGGAGAGCGGGGTCAGCACACACAGGGCCTGGGGGAGAGCGGGGTCAGCACACACAGGGCCTGGGGGAGAGCGGGGTCAGCACACACAGGGCCTGGGGGAGAGCGGGGTCAGCACACACAGGGGGTGGGGGGGAGAGCAGGGTCAGCACACACAGGGGGTGGGGGGAGAGCGGGGTCAGCACACACAGGGGGTGGGTGAGAGCGGGGTCAGCACACACAGGGGGTGGGGGAGAGCGGGGTCAGCACACACAGGGCCTGGGGGAGAGCGGGGTCAGCACACACAGGGCCTGGGGGAGAGCGGGGTCAGCACACACAGGGGGTGGGGGAGAGCGGGGTCAGCACACACAGGGCCTGGGGGAGAGTGGGGTCAGCACACACAGGGCCTGGGGGAGAGCGGGGTCAGCACACACAGGGGGTGGGAGAGAGCGGGGTCAGCACACACAGGGCCTGGGGGAGAGCGGGGTCAGCACACACAGGGCCTGGGGGAGAGCGGGGTCAGCACACACAGGGCCTGGGGGAGAGCGGGGTCAGCACACACAGGGGGTAGGGGAGAGCGGGGTCAGCACACACAGGGGCCTGGGGGAGAGCGGGGTCAGCACACACAGGGCCTGGGGGAGAGCGGGGTCAGCACACACAGGGGGTGGGGGAGAGCGGGGTCAGCACACACAGGGCCTGGGGGAGAGCGGGGTCAGCACACACAGGGCCTGGGGGAGAGCGGGGTCAGCACACACAGGGGGTGGGGGGAGAGCGGGGTCAGCACACACAGGGCCTGGGGGGAGAGCGGGGTCAGCACACACAGGGCCTGGGGGGAGAGCGGGGTCAGCACACACAGGGCCTGGGGGAGAGCGGAGTCAGCACACACAGGGCCTGGGGGAGAGCGGGGTCAGCACACACAGGGCCTGGGGGAGAGCGGGGTCAGCACACACAGGGCCTGGGGGAGAGCGTGGTCAGCACACACAGGGCCTGGGGGAGAGCGGGGTCAGCACACACAGGGCCTGGGGGAGAGCGGGGTCAGCACACACAGGGGGTGGGGGGAGAGCGGGGTCAGCACACACAGGGCCTGGGGGAGAGCGGGGTCAGCACACACAGGGCCTGGGGGAGAGCGGGGTCAGCACACACACGGCCTGGGGGGTGAGCGGGGTCAGCACACACAGGGCGTGCCTGGGGGAGAGCGGGGTCAGCACACACAGGGCGTGCCTGGGGGAGAGCGGGGTCAGCACACACAGGGCCTGGGGGAGAGCGGGGTCAGCACACACAGGGCCTGGGGGAGAGCGGGGTCAGCACACACAGGGCCTGGGGGAGAGCGGGGTCAGCACACACAGGGCCTGGGGGAGAGCGGGGTCAGCACACACAGGGCCTGGTGGAGAGCGGGGTCAGCACACACAGGGCCTGGGGGAGAGCAGGGTCAGCACACACAGGGCCTGGGGGGAGAGCGGGGTCAGCACACACAGGGCCTGGGGGAGAGCGGGGTCAGCACACACAGGGGGTGGGGGAGAGCAGGGTCAGCACACACAGGGGGTGCTGGAGAGCAGGGTCAGCACACACAGGGGGTGGGGGAGAGCGGGGTCAGCACACACAGGGCCTGGGGGAGAGCGGGGTCAGCACACACAGGGCCTGGGGGAGAGCGGGGTCAGCACACACAGGGCCTGGGGGAGAGCGGGGTCAGCACACACAGGGCCCGGGGGAGAGCGGGGTCAGCACACACAGGGCCTGGGGGAGAGCGGGGTCAGCACACACAGGGCCTGGGGGAGAGCGGGGTCAGCACACACAGGGCCTGGGGGAGAGCGGGGTCAGCACACACAGGGGGTGGGGGAGAGCGGGGTCAGCACACACAGGGCGTGCCTGGGGGAGAGCGGGGTCAGCACACACAGGGCCTGGGGGAGAGCGGGGTCAGCACACACAGGGCCTGGGGGAGAGCGGCGTCAGCACACACAGGGCCTGGGGGAGAGCGGGGTCAGCACACACAGGGCCTGGGGGAGAGCAGGGTCAGCACACACAGGGGGTGGGGGAGAGCAGGGTCAGCACACACAGGGGGTGGGGGAGAGCGGGGTCAGCACACACAGGGCCTGGGGGAGAGCGGGTTCAGCACACACAGGGGGTGGGGGAGAGCGGGGTCAGCACACACAGGGGGTGGGGGAGAGCGGGGTCATCACACACAGGGCCTGGGGGAGATTGGGGTCAGCACACACAGGGGGTGGGGGAGAGCGGGGTCAGCACACACAGGGGTCTGGGGGAGAGCGGGGTCAGCACACACAGGGCCTGGGGGAGAGCGGGGTCAGCACACACAGGGCCTGGGGGAGAGTGGGGTCAGCACACACAGGGCCTGGGGGAGAGCGGGGTCAGCACACACAGGGGGTGGGGGAGAGCGGGGTCAGCACACACAGGGCCTGGGGGAGAGTGGGGTCAGCACACACAGGGGGTGGGGGAGAGCGGGGTCACACACACAGGGGGTGGGGGAGAGGGGGGTCAGCACACACAGGGCCTGGGGGAGAGTGGGGTCAGCACACACAGGGCCTGGGGGAGAGCGGGGTCAGCACACACAGGGCCTGGGGGAGAGCGGGGTCAGCACACACAGGGCCTGGGGGAGAGCGGGGTCAGCACACACAGGGGGTGGGGGAGAGCGGGGTCAGCACACACAGGGGCCTGGGGGAGAGCGGGGTCAGCACACACAGGGGGTGGGGGAGAGCTGGGTCAGCACACACAGGGGGTGGGGGAGAGCGGGGTCAGCACACACAGGGCCTGGGGGAGAGCGGGGTCAGCACACACAGGGGGTGGGGGAGAGTGGGGTCAGCACACACAGGGGGTGGGGGAGAGCGGGGTCAGCACACACAGGGCCTGGGGGAGAGCGGGGTCAGCACACACAGGGCCTGGGGGAGAGCGGGGTCAGCACACACAGGGCCTGGGGGAGAGCGGGGTCAGCACACACAGGGCCTGGGGGAGAGCGGGGTCAGCACACACAGGGCCTGGGGGAGAGCGGGGTCAGCACACACAGGGCCTGGGGGAGAGCGGGGTCAGCACACACAGGGGGTGGGGGAGAGCGGGGTCAGCACACACAGGGCCTGGGGGAGAGCGGGGTCAGCACACACAGGGGCCTGGGGGAGAGCGGGGTCAGCACACACAGGGCCTGGGGGAGAGCGGGGTCAGCACACACAGGGGGTGGGGGGAGAGCAGGGTCAGCACACACAGGGGGTGGGGGGAGAGCGGGGTCAGCACACACAGGGGGTGGGTGAGAGCGGGGTCAGCACACACAGGGGGTGGGGGAGAGCGGGGTCAGCACACACAGGGCCTGGGGGAGAGCGGGGTCAGCACACACAGGGCCTGGGGGAGAGCGGGGTCAGCACACACAGGGGGTGGGGGAGAGCGGGGTCAGCACACACAGGGCCTGGGGGAGAGTGGGGTCAGCACACACAGGGCCTGGGGGAGAGCGGGGTCAGCACACACAGGGGGTGGGAGAGAGCGGGGTCAGCACACACAGGGCCTGGGGGAGAGCGGGGTCAGCACACACAGGGCCTGGGGGAGAGCGGGGTCAGCACACACAGGGCCTGGGGGAGAGCGGGGTCAGCACACACAGGGGGTAGGGGAGAGCGGGGTCAGCACACACAGGGGCCTGGGGGAGAGCGGGGTCAGCACACACAGGGCCTGGGGGAGAGCGGGGTCAGCACACACAGGGGGTGGGGGAGAGCGGGGTCAGCACACACAGGGCCTGGGGGAGAGCGGGGTCAGCACACACAGGGCCTGGGGGAGAGCGGGGTCAGCACACACAGGGGGTGGGGGGAGAGCGGGGTCAGCACACACAGGGCCTGGGGGGAGAGCGGGGTCAGCACACACAGGGCCTGGGGGGAGAGCGGGGTCAGCACACACAGGGCCTGGGGGAGAGCGGAGTCAGCACACACAGGGCCTGGGGGAGAGCGGGGTCAGCACACACAGGGCCTGGGGGAGAGCGGGGTCAGCACACACAGGGCCTGGGGGAGAGCGTGGTCAGCACACACAGGGCCTGGGGGAGAGCGGGGTCAGCACACACAGGGCCTGGGGGAGAGCGGGGTCAGCACACACAGGGGGTGGGGGGAGAGCGGGGTCAGCACACACAGGGCCTGGGGGAGAGCGGGGTCAGCACACACAGGGCCTGGGGGAGAGCGGGGTCAGCACACACACGGCCTGGGGGGTGAGCGGGGTCAGCACACACAGGGCGTGCCTGGGGGAGAGCGGGGTCAGCACACACAGGGCGTGCCTGGGGGAGAGCGGGGTCAGCACACACAGGGCCTGGGGGAGAGCGGGGTCAGCACACACAGGGCCTGGGGGAGAGCGGGGTCAGCACACACAGGGCCTGGGGGAGAGCGGGGTCAGCACACACAGGGCCTGGGGGAGAGCGGGGTCAGCACACACAGGGGGTGGGGGAGAGCGGGGTCAGCACACACAGGGCGTGCCTGGGGGAGAGCGGGGTCAGCACACACAGGGCCTGGGGGAGAGCGGGGTCAGCACACACAGGGCCTGGGGGAGAGCGGCGTCAGCACACACAGGGCCTGGGGGAGAGCGGGGTCAGCACACACAGGGCCTGGGGGAGAGCGGGGTCAGCACACACAGGGCCTGGGGGAGAGCGGGGTCAGCACACACAGGGCCTGGGGGAGAGCAGGGTCAGCACACACAGGGGTTGGGGGAGAGCAGGGTCAGCACACACAGGGGGTGGGGGAGAGCGGGGTCAGCACACACAGGGCCTGGGGGAGAGCGGGTTCAGCACACACAGGGGGTGGGGGGAGAGCGGGGTCAGCACACACAGGGGGTGGGGGAGAGCGGGGTCATCACACACAGGGCCTGGGGGAGATTGGGGTCAGCACACACAGGGGGTGGGGGAGAGCGGGGTCAGCACACACAGGGGTCTGGGGGAGAGCGGGGTCAGCACACACAGGGCCTGGGGGAGAGCGGGGTCAGCACACACAGGGCCTGGGGGAGAGTGGGGTCAGCACACACAGGGCCTGGGGGAGAGCGGGGTCAGCACACACAGGGGGTGGGGGAGAGCGGGGTCAGCACACACAGGGGGTGGGGGGAGAGCGGGGTCAGCACACACAGGGCCTGGGGGAGAGCGGGGTCAGCACACACAGGGCCTGGGGGAGAGCGGGGTCAGCACACACAGGGCCTGGGGGAGAGCGGGGTCAGCACACACAGGGCCTGGGGGAGAGCGGGGTCAGGACACACAGGGCCTGGGGGAGAGCGGGGTCAGCACACACAGGGCCTGGGGGAGAGCGGGGTCAGCACACACAGGGCCTGGGGGAGAGCGGGGTCAGCACACACAGGGCCTGGGGGAGAGCGGGGTCAGCACACACAGGGCCTGGGGGGAGAGCGGGGTCAGCACACACAGGGCCTGGGGGAGAGCGGGGTCAGCACACACAGGGCCTGGGGGAGAGCGGGGTCAGCACACACAGGGCCTGGGGGAGAGCGGGGTCAGCACACACAGGGCCTGGGGGAGAGCGGGGTCAGCACACACAGGGCCTGGGGGAGAGCGGGGTCAGCACACACAGGGCCTGGGGGAGAGCGGGGTCAGCACACACAGGGCCTGGGGGAGAGCGTGGTCAGCACACACAGGGCCTGGGGGAGAGTGGGGTCAGCACACACAGGGCCTGGGGGAGAGCGGGGTCAGCACACACAGGGGGTGGGGGAGAGCGGGGTTAGCACACACAGGGCCTGGGGGAGAGCGGGGTCAGCACACACAGGGCCTGGGGGAGAGCGGGGTCAGCGCACACAGGGCCTGGGGGAGAGCGGGGTCAGCACACACAGGGCCTGGGGGAGAGCGGGGTCAGCACACACAGGGCCTGGGGGAGAGCGGGGTCAGCACACACAGGGGGTGGGGGAGGGCGGGGTCAGCACACACAGGGCCTGGGGGAGAGCGGGGTCAGCACACACAGGGCCTGGGGGAGAGCGGGGTCAGCACACACAGGGCCTGGGGGAGAGCGGGGTCAGCACACACAGGGGGTGGGGGAGAGCGGGGTCAGCACACACAGGGGGTGGGGGAGAGCGGGGTCAGCACACACAGGGCCTGGGGAAGAGCGGGGTCAGCACACAGGGCCTGGGGGAGAGCGGGGTCAGCACACACAGGGCCTGGGGGAGAGCGGGGTCAGCACACACAGGGCCTGGGGGAGAGCGGGGTCAGCACACACAGGGCCTGGGGGAGAGCGGGGTCAGCACACACAGGGCCTGGGGGAGAGCGGGGTCAGCACACACAGGGGGTGGGGGAGAGCGGGGTCAGCACACACATGGGGTGGGGGAGAGCGGGGTCAGCACACACAGGGCCTGGGGGAGAGCGGGGTCAGCACACAGGGCCTGGGGGAGAGCGGGGTCAGCACACACAGGGCCTGGGGGAGAGCGGGGGTCAGCACACACAGGGCCTGGGGGGAGAGCGGGGTCAGCACACACAGGGCCTGGGGGAGAGCGGGGTCAGCACACACAGGGCCTGGGGGAGAGCGGGGTCAGCACACACAGGGCCTGGGGGAGAGCGGGGTCAGCACACACAGGGCCTGGGGGAGAGCGGGGTCAGCACACACAGGGCCAGGGGGAGAGCGGGGTCAGCACACACAGGGCCTGGGGGAGAGCGGGGTCAGCACACACAGGGCCTGGGGGAGAGCGGGGTCAGCACACACAGGGCCTGGGGGAGAGCGGGGTCAGCACACACAGGGCCTGGGGGAGAGCGGGGTCAGCACACACAGGGGGTGGGGGAGAGCGGGGTCAGCACACACAGGGCCTGTGGGAGAGCGGGGTCAGCACACACAGGGCCTGGGGGAGAGCGGGGTCAGCACACACAGGGCCTGGGGGAGAGCGGGGTCAGCACACACAGGGCCTGGGGGAGAGCGGGGTCAGCACACACAGGTCCTGGGGGAGAGCGGGGTCAGCACACACAGGGCCTGGGGGAGAGCGGGGTCAGCACACACAGGGCCTGGGGGAGAGCGGGGTCAGCACACACAGGGCCTGGGGTAGAGCGGGGTCAGCACACACAGGGCCTGGGGGAGAGCGGGGTCATCACACACAGGGCCTGGGGGAGAGCGGGGTCAGCACACACAGGGCCTGGGGGAGAGCGGCGTCAGCACACACAGGGCCTGGGGGAGAGCGGGGTCAGCACACACAGGGCCTGGGGGAGAGCGGGGTCAGCACACACAGGGCCTGGGGGAGAGCGGGGTCAGCACACACAGGGCCTGGGGGAGAGCAGGGTCAGCACACACAGGGCCTGGGAGAGAGCGGGGTCAGCACACACAGGGGGTGGGGGAGAGCGGGGTTAGCACACACAGGGGGTGGGGGAGAGCGGGTCAGCACACACAGGGGCCTGGGGGAGAGCGGGGTCAGCACACACAGGGCCTGGGGGAGAGCGGGGTCAGCGCACACAGGGGTTCCTATAAGGTAATAGGGTCAGCGGTGCCTCCCTGTGATGGGATAAGAGGGCGTCTCACACACAGGATTCCTATAAGGTAATAGGGACAGCGGTGCCTCCCTGTGATGGGATAAGAGGGCGTCTCACACACGGGATTCCTATAAGGTAATAGGGACAGCGGTGCGTCCCTGTGATGGGATAAGAGGGCGTCTCACTCACACGGGATTCCTATAAGGTAATAGGGTCAGCGTGCCTCCCTGTGATGGGATAAGAGGGCGTCTCACACACAGGGGATTCCTATAAGGTAATAGGGACAGCGGTGCCTCACTGTGATGGGATAAGAGGGCATCTCACACACACAGGGTTCCTATAAGGTAATAGGGACAGCGGTGCCTCCCTGTGATGGGATAAGAGGGCGTCTCACACACAGGGGATTCCTATAAGATAATAGGGACAGCGGTGCCCCCCTGTGATGGGGTAAGAGGGCGTCTCACACACACACAGGATTCCTATAAGATAATAGGGACAGCGGTGCCTCCCTGTGATGGGATAAGAGGGCGTCTCACACACAGGGGATTTCTATAAGGTAATAGGGACAGCGGTGCCTCCCGGTGATGGGATAAGAGGGCGTCTCACACACACAGGATTCCTATAAGGTAATAGGGTCAGCAGTGCCCCCTTGTGATGGGATAAGAGGGCGTCTCACACACAGGGGATTCCTATAAGGTAATAGGGTCAGCGGTGCCCCCCTGTGATGGGATAAGAGGGCGTCTCACACACAGGGGATTCCTATAAGGTAATAGGGTCAGCGGTGCCCCCCTGTGATGGGATAAGAGGGCGTCTCACACAGGGGATTCCTATAAGGTAATAGGGACAGCGGTGCCCCCCTGTGATGGGATAAGAGGGCGTCTCACACAGGGGTTCCTATAAGGTAATAGGGTCAGCGGTGCCTCCCTGTGATGGGATAAGAGGGCGTCTCACACACAGGATTCCTATAAGGTAATAGGGACAGCGGTGCCTCCCTGTGATGGGATAAGAGGGCGTCTCACACACGGGATTCCTATAAGGTAATAGGGACAGCGGTGCGTCCCTGTGATGGGATAAGAGGGCGTCTCACTCACACGGGATTCCTATAAGGTAATAGGGTCAGCGTGCCTCCCTGTGATGGGATAAGAGGGCGTCTCACACACAGGGGATTCCTATAAGGTAATAGGGACAGCGGTGCCTCCCTGTGATGGGATAAGAGGGCATCTCACACACACAGGGTTCCTATAAGGTAATAGGGACAGCGGTGCCTCCTGTGATGGGATAAGAGGGCGTCTCACACACAGGGGATTCCTATAAGATAATAGGGTCAGCGGTGCCTCCCTGTGATGGGATAAGAGGGCGTCTCACACACACACAGGATTCCTATAAGATAATAGGGACAGCGGTGCCTCCCTGTGATGGGATAAGAGGGCGTCTCACACACAGGGGATTTCTATAAGGTAATAGGGACAGCGGTGCCTCCCGGTGATGGGATAAGAGGGCGTCTCACACACACAGGATTCCTATAAGGTAATAGGGTCAGCAGTGCCCCCTTGTGATGGGATAAGAGGGCGTCTCACACACAGGGGATTCCTATAAGGTAATAGGGTCAGCGGTGCCCCCCCTGTGATGGGATAAGAGGGCGTCTCACACACAGGGGATTCCTATAAGGTAATAGGGACAGCGTGCCCCCCTGTGATGGGATAAGAG
>NW_027454316.1:0-86669 GCF_040206685.1 Ascaphus truei
TTACTTCTCTCTCCCTTTCCATGCTCTCTCCCTTTTCCTTATCTTTCCATTCTCTCCCTTTTCCTTTCCCCTCCCCTTTCCTTCGCTCTCCCTCTCCCTTCTCTCTCTCTCTCCACTCCCTTCTCTCTCTCTCTCCCCCTCCCTTCTCTCTCCCTCTCCCTTATAACTCCCTCGTCATTCCCTCTACCTCTCTCTCTCCCTCTCCCTTCTCTCTCTCTCTCCCTTTCCCTTCTCACTCACCCTCTTCCTTCTCTCTGTCTCTCCCTCTCCCTTCTCTCACTCTCCCTTCTCTCTCTCCTCTCTCCCTCTCCCTTCTCTCTCCCTCTCCATGCTCTCTCCCTTTTCCTTATCTCTCCATTCTCTCCCTTTTCCTTTCCCCTCCCCTTTCCTTCGCTCTCCCTCTCCCTTCTCTCTCTCTCCACTCCCTTCTCTCTCTCTCTCCCCCTCCCTTCTCTCTCCCTCTCCCTTATAACTCCCTCGTCATTCCCTCTACCTCTCTCTCTCCCTCTCCCTTCTCTCTCTCCCTTCTCTCTCTCTCCCTTTCCCTTCTCTCTCACCCTCTTCCTTCTCTCTGTCTCTCCCTCTCCCTTCTCTCTCTCTCCCTTCTCTCTCTCCTCTCTCCCTCTCCCTTCTCTCTCCCTTCTCTCTCCCTTTTCCTTGTCACTCCCTCATCACTCTCTCTCTCTCCTCTCTCTCTCTCTCTCTCCCTTCTCTCTCTCTCCCTTCTCCATCTTCCTTCTTTCTCCATCTCCCTTCTCTCTACATCTACCTTCTCTCTCTCCGTATCCCTTCTCTCTCTCCGTATCCCTTCTCTCTCTCCGTATCCCTTCTCTCTCTCCCTATCCCTTTTCTCTCTCCCTCTTCCTTCTCTCTCCCTATCCCTTGTCGCTCCCTCTGCCTTGTTTCTACCTCTCCCTTGTCTCTCCATTCTCTCTCCCTCTTCCTTCCCTCTCCCTCTTCCTTCCCTCTCCCTCTTCCTTCTCTCTCCATCTTCCTTCTCTCTCCATCTTCCTTCTCTCTCCATCTTCCTTCTCTCTCCCTTTCCATTCTCTCTCCCTTTTCCTTTCCGCTCCCTTTTCCTTCTCTCTCCCTCTCCCTTCTCTCTCCCTCCTCTCTCCCTTGTCACCCCCTCCTCTCTCCCTCTCCCTTCTCTCTCCCTATCCCTTCTCTCTCCCTTTCCTTGTCTCTCCCTCTCCCTTGTCTCTCCATTCTCTCTCCCTTTTCCTTCCCTCTCCCTTTCCTTCTCTCTCCCTTTTCCTTCTCTCTCCCTTTTCCTTCTCTCTCCTTTTCCCTTCTCTCTCCCTTTTCTTTCTCTCTCCCTTTTCTCACTCCCTTCTCTATCCCTCTGCCTTTCTCTCCCTTCTCTCTCCCTATCCCTTCTCTCTCCCTCTTCCTTCTCTCTCCCTCTTCCGTCTCTCTCCCTTTCCATGCTATCTCCCTTTTCCTTATCTCTCCATTCTCTCCCTTTTCCTTTCCCCTACCCTTTCCTTCGCTCTCCCTCTCCCTTCTCTCTCTCTCCACTCCCTTCTCTCTCTCCCCCTCCCTTCTCTCTCCCTCTCCCTTATAACTCCCTCGTCATTCCCTCTCCCTCCTCTCTCTCAACCATTCCTTTCTCTCTCACCCTCTTCCTTCTCTCTGTCTCTCCCTCTCTCTTCTCTCTCTCCCTTCTCTCTCCTCTCTCCCTCTCCCTTCTCTCTCACTCTCCCTTCTCTCTCCATTTTCCTTGTCACTCCCTCATCTCTCTCTCTCTCTCTCTCTCTCTCTCTCCTCTCTCTCCATCTTCCTTCTTCTCCATCTCCCTTCTCTCTACATCTACCTTCTCTCTCTCCGTATCCCTTCTCTCTCTCCCTCTTCCTTCTCTCTCTCCCTCTTCCTTCTCTCTCTCCCTCTTCCTTCTCTCTCTCCCTCTTCCTTCTCTCTCTCCCTCTTCCTTCTCTCTCCCTATCCCTTGTCGCTCCCTCTCCCTTGTTTCTACCTCTCCCTTGTCTCTCCATTCTCTCTCCCTCTTCCTTCTCTCTCCCTCTTCCTTCTCTCTCCCTCTTCCTTCTCTCTCCCTCTTCCTTCTCTCTCCCTCTTCCTTCCCTCTCCCTCTCCCTTCTCTCTCTCCCTTCTCTCTCTCCTCTCTCCCTCTACCTTCTCTCTCCCTCTCCCTTCTCAATCCCTTTTCCTTGTCACTCCCTCATCACTCTCTCTCTCTCCCTTCTCTCTCTCTCCCTTCTCCATCTTCCTTCTTTCTCCATCTCCCTTCTCTCTACATCTACCTTCTCTCTCTCCCTATCCCTTCTCTCTCTCCCTATCCCTTCTCTCTCTCCCTATCCCTTCTCTCTCTCCCTATCCCTTCTCTCTCTCCCTCTTCCTTCTCTCTCCCTATCCCTTGTCGCTCCCTCTCCCTTGTTTCTACCTCTCCCTTGTCTCTCCATTCTCTCTCCCTCTTCCTTCCCTCTCCCTCTTCCTTCTCTCCCCATCTTCCTTCTCTCTCCATCTTCCTTCTCTCTCCATCTTCCTTCTCTCTCCATCTTCCTTCTCTCTCCCTTTCCATTCTCTCTTTCCATTTTCCTTTTCCCTCCCTTTTCCTTCTCTCTCCCTCTCCCTTCTCTCTCCCTCCTCTCTCCCTTGTCACCCCCTTCTATCTCCCTCTCCCTTCTCTCTCCCTATACCTTCTCTCTCCCTCTTCCTTCTCTCTCCCTCTTACTTCTCTCTCCCTTTCCATGCTCTCTCCCTTTTCCTTATCTTTCCATTCTCTCCCTTTTCCTTTCCCCTCCCCTTTCCTTCGCTCTCCCTCTCCCTTCTCTCTCTCTCTCCACTCCCTTCTCTCTCTCTCTCCCCCTCCCTTCTCTCTCCCTCTCCCTTATAACTCCCTCGTCATTCCCTCTACCTCTCTCTCTCCCTCTCCCTTCTCTCTCTCTCTCCCTTTCCCTTCTCACTCACCCTCTTCCTTCTCTCTGTCTCTCCCTCTCCCTTCTCTCACTCTCCCTTCTCTCTCTCCTCTCTCCCTCTCCCTTCTCTCTCCCTCTCCATGCTCTCTCCCTTTTCCTTATCTCTCCATTCTCTCCCTTTTCCTTTCCCCTCCCCTTTCCTTCGCTCTCCCTCTCCCTTCTCTCTCTCTCCACTCCCTTCTCTCTCTCTCTCCCCCTCCCTTCTCTCTCCCTCTCCCTTATAACTCCCTCGTCATTCCCTCTACCTCTCTCTCTCCCTCTCCCTTCTCTCTCTCCCTTCTCTCTCTCTCCCTTTCCCTTCTCTCTCACCCTCTTCCTTCTCTCTGTCTCTCCCTCTCCCTTCTCTCTCTCTCCCTTCTCTCTCTCCTCTCTCCCTCTCCCTTCTCTCTCCCTTCTCTCTCCCTTTTCCTTGTCACTCCCTCATCACTCTCTCTCTCTCCCTCTCTCTCTCTCTCTCCCTTCTCTCTCTCTCCCTTCTCCATCTTCCTTCTTTCTCCATCTCCCTTCTCTCTACATCTACCTTCTCTCTCTCCGTATCCCTTCTCTCTCTCCGTATCCCTTCTCTCTCTCCCTATCCCTTTTCTCTCTCCCTCTTCCTTCTCTCTCCCTATCCCTTGTCGCTCCCTCTGCCTTGTTTCTACCTCTCCCTTGTCTCTCCATTCTCTCTCCCTCTTCCTTCCCTCTCCCTCTTCCTTCCCTCTCCCTCTTCCTTCTCTCTCCATCTTCCTTCTCTCTCCATCTTCCTTCTCTCTCCATCTTCCTTCTCTCTCCCTTTCCATTCTCTCTCCCTTTTCCTTTCCGCTCCCTTTTCCTTCTCTCTCCCTCTCCCTTCTCTCTCCCTCCTCTCTCCCTTGTCACCCCCTCCTCTCTCCCTCTCCCTTCTCTCTCCCTATCCCTTCTCTCTCCCTTTCCTTGTCTCTCCCTCTCCCTTGTCTCTCCATTCTCTCTCCCTTTTCCTTCCCTCTCCCTTTCCTTCTCTCTCCCTTTTCCTTCTCTCTCCCTTTTCCTTCTCTCTCCTTTTCCCTTCTCTCTCCCTTTTCTTTCTCTCTCCCTTTTCTCACTCCCTTCTCTATCCCTCTGCCTTTCTCTCCCTTCTCTCTCCCTATCCCTTCTCTCTCCCTCTTCCTTCTCTCTCCCTCTTCCGTCTCTCTCCCTTTCCATGCTATCTCCCTTTTCCTTATCTCTCCATTCTCTCCCTTTTCCTTTCCCCTACCCTTTCCTTCGCTCTCCCTCTCCCTTCTCTCTCTCTCCACTCCCTTCTCTCTCTCCCCCTCCCTTCTCTCTCCCTCTCCCTTATAACTCCCTCGTCATTCCCTCTCCCTCTCCCTTCTCTCTCTCAACCATTCCTTTCTCTCTCACCCTCTTCCTTCTCTCTGTCTCTCCCTCTCTCTTCTCTCTCTCCCTTCTCTCTCCTCTCTCCCTCTCCCTTCTCTCTCACTCTCCCTTCTCTCTCCATTTTCCTTGTCACTCCCTCACTCTCTCTCTCTCTCTCTCTCTCTCTCTCTCCCTTCTCCATCTTCCTTCTTCTCCATCTCCCTTCTCTCTACATCTACCTTCTCTCTCTCCGTATCCCTTCTCTCTCTCCCTCTTCCTTCTCTCTCTCCCTCTTCCTTCTCTCTCTCCCTCTTCCTTCTCTCTCTCCCTCTTCCTTCTCTCTCCCTATCCCTTGTCGCTCCCTCTCCCTTGTTTCTACCTCTCCCTTGTCTCTCCATTCTCTCTCCCTCTTCCTTCTCTCTCCCTCTTCCTTCTCTCTCCCTCTTCCTTCTCTCTCCCTCTTCCTTCTCTCTCCCTCTTCCTTCTCTCTCCCTCTTCCTTCTCTCTCCCTCTTCCTTCTCTCTCCCTCTTCCTTCTCTCTCCCTCTTCCTTCTCTCTCCATCTTCCTTCTCTCTCCATCTTCCTTCTCTCTCCATCTTCCTTTCCCCTCCCTTTTCCTTCTCTCTCCCTCTCCCTTCTCTCTCCCTCCTCTCTCCCTTGTCACCCCCTTCTCTCTCCCTATCCCTTCTCTCTCCCTTTCCTTGTCTCTCCCTCTCCCTTGTCTCTCCATTCTCTCTCCCTATCCCTTCTCTCTCCCTCTTCCTTCTCTCTCCCTCTTACTTCTCACTCCCTTTCCATGCTCTCTCCCTTTCCATGCTCTCTCCCTTTTCCTTATCTCTCCATTCTCTCCCTTTTCCTTGCCTCCCCTTTCCTTCGCTCTCCCTCTCCCTTCTCTCTCTCTCCACTCCCTTCTCTCTCTCTCCACTCCCTTCTCTCTCTCTCCCCCTCCCTTCTCTCTCCCTCTCCCTTATAACTCCCTCGTCATTCCCTCTACCTCTCTCTCTCCCTCTCCCTTCTCTCTCTCTCCCTTTTCTCTCTCCTCTCTCCCTCTCCCTTCTCTCTCCCTCTCCCTTCTCTCTCCCTTTTCCTTGTCACTCCCTCATCACTCTCTTTCTCTCCCTTCTCTCTCTCTCTCCCTTTTCTCTCTCCCTCTTCCTTCGCTCTCCCTATCCCTTCTCTCTCCCTTTCCTTGTCTCTCCCTCTTCCTTGTCTCTCCATTCTCTCTCCCTTCTCATTCTCTCTCCCTTTTCCTTCTATCTCCCTTTCCTTCTCTCTCCCTTTTCCTTCTCTCTCCCTTTTCCTTCTCTCTCCCTTTTCTTTCTCTCTCCATTTTCTCACTCCCTTCTCTATCCCTCTGCCTTCTCTCTCCCTTCTCTCTCCCTATCCATTCTCTCTCCCTCTTCCTTCTCTCTCCCTCTTCCTTCTCTCTCCCTTTCCAATCTCTCTCCCTTTTCCTTGTCTCTCCATTCTCTCCCTTTTCCTTTCCCCTCCCCTTTCCTTTGCTCTCCCTCTCCCTTCTCTCTCTCTCCACTCCCTTCTCTCTCTCTCTCCCCCTCCCTTCTCTATCCCTCTCCCTTATAACTCCCTGATCATTCCCTCTACCTCTCTCTCCCCCTCTCCCTTCTCTCGCACCCTCTTCCTTTCCCTTCTCTCGCACCCTCTTCCTTCTCTCTGTCTATCCCTCTCCCTTCTCTCTCTCCCTTCTCTCTCTCCTCTCTCCCTCCTCTCTCCCTCTCCCTTCTCTCTCCCTTTTCCTTGTCACTCCCTCATCACTCTCTCCCTCTCCCTTCTCTCTCCCTCTCCCTTCTCTCTCCCTATCCCTTCTCTCTCCCTATCCCTTCTCTCTCCCTTTCCTTGTCTCTCCCTCTCCCTTGTCTCTCCATTCTCTCTCCCTCTTCCTTCTCTCTCCCTCTTCCTTCTCTCTCCCTTTTCCTTCTATCTCCCTTTCCTTCTCTCTCCCTTTTCCTTCTCTCTCCCTTTACCTTCTCTCTCATTTTGCCTTCTCTCTCCCTTTTCTCTCCCATTTCTCTCCCTTTTCTCTCCCTTTTCTCTCCCTTTTCTCTCCCTTTTCTTTTCCTTTTCTCTCCCTTTTCCTTTTCTCTCCCTTTTCCTTTTCTCTCCCTTTCCTTTTCTCTCCCTTTTCCTTTTCTTTCCCTTTTCCTTTTCTCTCCCTCACCCTTCTCTCTCCCTCTCCCTTCTCTCTCCATCTCCCTTCTCTCTACATCTACCTTCTCTCTCTCCGTATCCCTTCTTCCTCTCCCTATCCCTTCTCTCTCTCCCTATCCCTTCTCTCTCCCTCCCTATCCCTTATCTCTCCCTTTCCTTGTCTCTCCCTCTCCCTTCTCTCTCCCTTTTCTTTCTCTCTCCCTTCTCTCTCCCTTTTCTCACTCCCTTCTCTATCCCTCTGCCTTCTCTCTCCCTTCTCTCTCCCTATCCCATCTCTCTCCCTCTTCCTTCTCTCTCCTTCTTCCTTCTCTCTCACTTTCCATGCTCTCTCCCTTTTCCTTGTCTCTCCATTCTCTCCCTTTTCCTTTCCCCTCTCCTTTCCTTCGCTCTCCCTCTCCCTTCTCTCTCCCTCCTCTCTCCCTTGTCACTTCCATCTCTCTCCCTCTCCCTTTTCTCTCACTATCCCTTCTCTCTCCCTTTCCTTGTCTCTCCCTCTCCCTTGTCTCTCCATTCTCTCTCCCTCTTCCTTCTCTCTCCCTTTTCCTTCTATCTCCATTTCCTTCTCTCTCCCTTTTCATTTTCTCTCCCTTTTCCTTTTCTCTCCCTCTCCCTTCTCTCTCCCTCTCCCTTCTCTGTCCCTCCTCTCACACTTGTCTCTCCCTGCTTTCTCTCTCTCCCTTCTCTCTCCCTCTCTTCTCTCTCCCTCTCCCTTCTCTCTCCCTCTCCCTTCTCTCAATTTTTTTCTCTCTTACTCCCACTCTATCTCTTTCACTTCAACCCGTCTCTTGCTCTCACACACATTTCTTTCTTCCACTTCTCTCTCTCTCTTTTTCTTTCTCACACCCTCTCTTTCTCTCCCTGCTCTCTATTACTCTCCCTGACTAGCATCCCTGCTCCTTCTAAATCACCTGTATTTTACTCTCACAAATGTCCTTTCTTTCTCTCTCTCTTTCAAGGACTACCACTCTCCCCTCTCTCTCACAAACCCCTCTCTCACTCAGTCTAAGCATTGTTTATTTAGTCCATCAGTGAAAGAGGGTCCTCAACTGCATTGCTCTAAAGGGGATTGCATTATATTTTTTCACTTATCTTGGGTAAAATTTATTTGCAGTATGAAAATAGGTAAGTTCGTCTATCAAGATGATGTTCACAAAGGACATACTAACAAGGAGGTAAGTAGTTGAGGTAAGTGAGTACACCTACACAATGCATTGCTTTTATCTCTCAGGATATAAAGCTTTGAGTTGATTTCTCTCCCTTTACACGAGTGTGCCCTTTTAGAGTCAGGCAGTGAACTCTTCGCTACTGTCCCATCTGCAGCGCTAGCTCGACTGTAAATTGGGGGAAGAAAGCATACCCCTTTACGGACGATAGACAGTAGTGCTTC
This sequence comes from Ascaphus truei, assembly GCF_040206685.1. Classification (NCBI taxonomy): domain Eukaryota; kingdom Metazoa; phylum Chordata; class Amphibia; order Anura; family Ascaphidae; genus Ascaphus; species Ascaphus truei. The sequence goes on from NW_027454316.1 coordinate 7,804, forward strand.
TTCACTCCTAGCATACGGCAGAGGAGAAGCTCCGCTCTGTACAAAACGGATCTAGTCCTCAATGTCCAAGTACTTAGTAGTGAGGTAAAAGCTAGCTCTTTACCTCTAAGGGTGCCTCTCGCTAACATGCAACGAATGCAAGAGTTTTCAAATTTTTGAATGACTAACTGCATATAAATGCAACATGTCAATTGGATAGGGAATAGAATATATACAACAAAATAGAAAGGGCAGGCTCACAGACTGATTCCATGCCCTCCCTCACCCGCTCTTGACCCATGTTCACTATCACCCACCACCTCATCCACCTTCACCCTCACACTCATCCACCTTCACCCACCCACCATTGCCCCCTCACCAACACCTTCACTCACCCACACCTTCACTCATCCCCCTACCTCACCTACATTCACCAACCTTTAACCCCACTTAAACACACCCTCCCTCTTCCACCTTAATCTTCACCCTCCCTCACCCATGTTCACTCTACCTTACTGGCCTCAACCTTACCTACAAAGCCTCCTATACCCATATTAACCATCCCTCACCCACCTTCAACATCACCTTCCCACACCCTCCTTCACCCAACCTCCCTCACCCACCTTCTACCCTCATCATCCATATTAAAATTCACCTTCACCACCCTTACCTGCACACCAATACCCAGCCTCACCCTTGCCCACTCACCCATACCTGAACTGACCCACACTTTTTTCACCCACCTTCATCCTCACCCTCCCAGACACATTTACTCACCCTCCCTAATCCACCTTCAACACCACCTACCCACTCTCTTCATCATCCACCTTCCCTCAAAAACCTTCAACCTCCTTACCCACACCCACCATACATCCCTAAACCTCCCTCACCCACCTACCCACAACCTCCCTCACGTTCTTACCCACTTACACTTTTTCTTACCACACTTTCAACCCCAAACCACACCCTCCCTAAATTGTTCAGAACTTAACTCTCATTGGCCAAGTACCTAAATGAGTCACATAACTAAAAATGTTCTATTCTTTTTTCACCAAACACAAATACAAAAATAATCGTAAGGGTCAACCCTAACCCTAACTTTCAACGCTAACCCTAACTCTTCTCTGATTGGTTAGTACCCAAATGAGTCACATACCTAAATTTTCGTATTCCCCTATAACCCTGGGCCAAACAAAAATAGAAAAATAATCCTAAGTGTCAACCCTAACTTTCAACCCTAACTTTCAACCCTAACTTTCAACCCTAACTTTCAACCCTAACTTTCAACCCTAACTTTCAACCCTAACTTTCAACCCTAACTCTTCTCTGATTGGTTAGTACCCAAATGAGTCACATACCTAAATTTTCGTATTCCCCTATAACCCTAACCCTAACCCTAACCCTAACCCTAACCCTAACCCTAACTTTCAACCCTAACTTTCAACCTTAACTTTCAACCCTAACTTTCAACCCTAACTCTTCTCTGATTGGTTAGTACCCAAATGAGTCACATACCTAAATTTTCGTATTCCCCTATAACCCTGGGCCAAACAAAAATAGAAAAATAATCCTAAGTGTCAACCCTAACTTTCAACCCTAACTTTCAACCCTAACTTTCAACCCTAACTTTCAACCCTAACTCTTCTCTGATTGGTTAGTACCCAAATGAGTCACATACCTAAATTTTCGTATTCCCCTATAACCCTAACCCTAACCCTAACCCTAACCCTAACCCTAACCCTAACCCTAATAGAAAAATAATCCTAAGTGTCAAACCTAACTTTCAACCCTAACTTTCAACCCTAACTTTCAACCCTAACTCTTCTCTGATTGGTTAGTACCCAAATGAGTCACATACCTAAATTTTCGTATTCCCCTATAACCCTGGGCCAAACAAAAATAGAAAAATAATCCTAAGTGTCAACCCTAACTTTCAACCCTAACTTTCAACCCTAACTTTCAACCCTAACTTTCAACCCTAACTTTCAACCCTAACTTTCAACCCTAACTCTTCTCTGATTGGTTAGTACCCAAATGAGTCACATACCTAAATTTTCGTATTCCCCTATAACCCTAACCCTAACCCTAACCCTAACCCTAACCCTAACCCTAACCCTAACCCTAACCCTAACCCTAACCCTAACCCTAACCCTTCTCTCTCCTCTCTCTCTCTCGCCCTTCTCTCTCCTCTCTCTCTCTCGCCCTTCTCTCTCCTCTCTCTCTCTCGCCCTTCTCTCTCCTCTCTCTCTCTCGCCCTTCTCTCTCCTCTCTCTCTCTCGCCCTTCTCTCTCCTCTCTCCTCTCTCTCTCGCCCTTCTCTCTCCTCTCTCTCTCTCTCTCGCCCTTCTCTCTCCTCTCTCTCTCTCTCTCGCCCTTCTCTCTCCTCTCTCTCTCTCTCTCTCTCTCTCTCGCCCTTCTCTCTCCTCTCTCTCTCTCTCGCCCTTCTCTCTCCTCTCTCTCTCTCTCGCCCTTCTCTCTCCTCTCTCTCTCTCTCTCGCCCTTCTCTCTCCTCTCTCTCTCTCGCCCTTCTCTCTCCTCTCTCTCTCTCGCCCTTCTCTCTCCTCTCTCTCTCTCGCCCTTCTCTCTCCTCTCTCTCTCTCGCCCTTCTCTCTCCTCTCTCTCTCTCGCCCTTCTCTCTCCTCTCTCTCTCTCGCCCTTCTCTCTCCTCTCTCTCTCTCGCCCTTCTCTCTCCTCTCTCTCTCTCGCCCTTCTCTCTCCTCTCTCTCTCTCGCCCTTCTCTCTCCTCTCTCTCTCTCGCCCTTCTCTCTCCTCTCTCTCTCTCGCCCTTCTCTCTCCTCTCTCTCTCTCGCCCTTCTCTCTCCTCTCTCTCTCTCGCCCTTCTCTCTCCTCTCTCTCTCTCGCCCTTCTCTCTCCTCTCTCTCTCTCTCTCTCTCTCTCGCCCTTCTCTCTCCTCTCTCTCTCTCTCTCGCCCTTCTCTCTCCTCTCTCTCTCTCTCTCGCCCTTCTCTCTCCTCTCTCTCTCTCTCGCCCTTCTCTCTCCTCTCTCTCTCGCCCTTCTCTCTCCTCTCTCTCTCTCTCTCGCCCTTCTCTCTCCTCTCTCTCTCTCTCTCGCCCTTCTCTCTCCTCTCTCTCTCTCTCTCGCCCTTCTCTCTCCTCTCTCTCTCTCGCCCTTCTCTCTCCTCTCTCTCTCTCGCCCTTCTCTCTCCTCTCTCTCTCTCGCCCTTCTCTCTCCTCTCTCTCTCTCGCCCTTCTCTCTCCTCTCTCTCTCTCGCCCTTCTCTCTCCTCTCTCTCTCTCGCCCTTCTCTCTCCTCTCTCTCTCGCCCTTCTCTCTCTCCTCTCTCTCTCGCCCTTCTCTCTCTCCTCTCTCTCTCTCGCCCTTCTCTCTCCTCTCTCTCTCTCGCCCTTCTCTCTCCTCTCTCTCTCTCGCCCTTCTCTCTCCTCTCTCTCTCTCGCCCTTCTCTCTCCTCTCTCTCTCTCGCCCTTCTCTCTCCTCTCTCTCTCTCGCCCTTCTCTCTCCTCTCTCTCTCTCGCCCTTCTCTCTCCTCTCTCTCTCTCGCCCTTCTCTCTCCTCTCTCTCTCTCGCCCTTCTCTCTCCTCTCTCTCTCTCGCCCTTCTCTCTCCTCTCTCTCTCTCGCCCTTCTCTCTCCTCTCTCTCTCTCGCCCTTCTCTCTCCTCTCTCTCTCTCGCCCTTCTCTCTCCTCTCTCTCTCTCGCCCTTCTCTCTCCTCTCTCTCTCTCGCCCTTCTCTCTCCTCTCTCTCTCTCGCCCTTCTCTCTCCTCTCTCTCTCTCGCCCTTCTCTCTCCTCTCTCTCTCTCTCGCCCTTCTCTCTCCTCTCTCTCTCTCGCCCTTCTCTCTCCTCTCTCTCTCTCGCCCTTCTCTCTCCTCTCTCTCTCGCCCTTCTCTCTCCTCTCTCTCTCTCGCCCTTCTCTCTCCTCTCTCTCTCTCGCCCTTCTCTCTCCTCTCTCTCTCTCGCCCTTCTCTCTCCTCTCTCTCTCTCGCCCTTCTCTCTCTCCTCTCTTTCTTGCCCTTCTCTCTCTCCTCTCTCTCTCTCGCCCTTCTCTCTCTCCTCTCTCTCTCTCGCCCTTCTCTCTCTCCTCTCTCTCTCTCGCCCTTCTCTCTCTCCTCTCTCTCTCGCCCTTCTCTCTCTCCTCTCTCTCTCTCCCTTCTCTCTCCCCTCTCTCTCTCGCCCTTCTCTCGCCCTTCTCTCTCTCTCGCCCTTCTCTCGCCCTTCTCTCTCTCTCGCCCTTCTCTCTCTCTCGCCCTTCTCTCTCTCTCGCCCTTCTCTCTCTCTCGCCCTTCTCTCTCTCTCGCCCTTCTCTCTCTCTCGCCCTTCTCTCTCCCTCCTCTCTCCCTTGTCACTTCCATCTCTCTCCCTCTCCCTTTTCTCTCACTATCCCTTCTCTCTCCCTTTCCTTGTCTCTCCCTCTCCCTTGTCTCTCCATTCTCTCTCCCTCTTCCTTCTCTCTCCCTTTTCCTTCTATCTCCATTTCCTTCTCTCTCCCTTTTCATTTTCTCTCCCTTTTCCTTTTCTCTCCCTCTCCCTTCTCTCTCCCTCTCCCTTCTCTGTCCCTCCTCTCACACTTGTCTCTCCCTGCTTTCTCTCTCTCCCTTCTCTCTCCCTCTCTTCTCTCTCCCTCTCCCTTCTCTCTCCCTCTCCCTTCTCTCAATTTTTTTCTCTCTTACTCCCACTCTATCTCTTTCACTTCAACCCGTCTCTTGCTCTCACACACATTTCTTTCTTCCACTTCTCTCTCTCTCTTTTTCTTTCTCACACCCTCTCTTTCTCTCCCTGCTCTCTATTACTCTCCCTGACTAGCATCCCTGCTCCTTCTAAATCACCTGTATTTTACTCTCACAAATGTCCTTTCTTTCTCTCTCTCTTTCAAGGACTACCACTCTCCCCTCTCTCTCACAAACCCCTCTCTCACTCAGTCTAAGCATTGTTTATTTAGTCCATCAGTGAAAGAGGGTCCTCAACTGCATTGCTCTAAAGGGGATTGCATTATATTTTTTCACTTATCTTGGGTAAAATTTATTTGCAGTATGAAAATAGGTAAGTTCGTCTATCAAGATGATGTTCACAAAGGACATACTAACAAGGAGGTAAGTAGTTGAGGTAAGTGAGTACACCTACACAATGCATTGCTTTTATCTCTCAGGATATAAAGCTTTGAGTTGATTTCTCTCCCTTTACACGAGTGTGCCCTTTTAGAGTCAGGCAGTGAACTCTTCGCTACTGTCCCATCTGCAGCGCTAGCTCGACTGTAAATTGGGGGAAGAAAGCATACCCCTTTACGGACGATAGACAGTAGTGCTTCTTCACTCCTAGCATACGGCAGAGGAGAAGCTCCGCTCTGTACAAAACGGATCTAGTCCTCAATGTCCAAGTACTTAGTAGTGAGGTAAAAGCTAGCTCTTTACCTCTAAGGGTGCCTCTCGCTAACATGCAACGAATGCAAGAGTTTTCAAATTTTTGAATGACTAACTGCATATAAATGCAACATGTCAATTGGATAGGGAATAGAATATATACAACAAAATAGAAAGGGCAGGCTCACAGACTGATTCCATGCCCTCCCTCACCCGCTCTTGACCCATGTTCACTATCACCCACCACCTCATCCACCTTCACCCTCACACTCATCCACCTTCACCCACCCACCATTGCCACCCACCATTGCCCCCTCACCAACACCTTCACTCACCCACACCTTCACTCATCCCCCTACCTCACCTACATTCACCAACCTTTAACCCCACTTAAACACACCCTCCCTCTTCCACCTTAATCTTCACCCTCCCTCACCCATGTTCACTCTACCTTACTGGCCTCAACCTTACCTACAAAGCCTCCTATACCCATATTAACCATCCCTCACCCACCTTCAACATCACCTTCCCACACCCTCCTTCACCCAACCTCCCTCACCCACCTTCTACCCTCATCATCCATATTAAAATTCACCTTCACCACCCTTACCTGCACACCAATACCCAGCCTCACCCTTGCCCACTCACCCATACCTGAACTGACCCACACTTTTTTCACCCACCTTCATCCTCACCCTCCCAGACACATTTACTCACCCTCCCTAATCCACCTTCAACACCACCTACCCACTCTCTTCATCATCCACCTTCCCTCAAAAACCTTCAACCTCCTTACCCACACCCACCATACATCCCTAAACCTCCCTCACCCACCTACCCACAACCTCCCTCACGTTCTTACCCACTTACACTTTTTCTTACCACACTTTCAACCCCAAACCACACCCTCCCTAAATTGTTCAGAACTTAACTCTCATTGGCCAAGTACCTAAATGAGTCACATAACTAAAAATGTTCTATTCTTTTTTCACCAAACACAAATACAAAAATAATCGTAAGGGTCAACCCTAACCCTAACTTTCAACGCTAACCCTAACTCTTCTCTGATTGGTTAGTACCCAAATGAGTCACATACCTAAATTTTCGTATTCCCCTATAACCCTGGGCCAAACAAAAATAGAAAAATAATCCTAAGTGTCAACCCTAACTTTCAACCCTAACTTTCAACCCTAACTTTCAACCCTAACTTTCAACCCTAACTTTCAACCCTAACTCTTCTCTGATTGGTTAGTACCCAAATGAGTCACATACCTAAATTTTCGTATTCCCCTATAACCCTGGGCCAAACAAAAATAGAAAAATAATCCTAAGTGTCAACCCTAACTTTCAACCCTAACTTTCAACCCTAACTTTCAACCCTAACTTTCAACCCTAACTTTCAACCCTAACTCTTCTCTGATTGGTTAGTACCCAAATGAGTCACATACCTAAATTTTCGTATTCCCCTATAACCCTGGGCCAAACAAAAATAGAAAAATAATCCTAAGTGTCAACCCTAACTTTCAACCCTAACTTTCAACCCTAACTTTCAACCCTAACTTTCAACCCTAACTCTTCTCTGATTGGTTAGTACCCAAATGAGTCACATACCTAAATTTTCGTATTCCCCTATAACCCTGGGCCAAACAAAAATAGAAAAATAATCCTAAGTGTCAACCCTAACTTTCAACCCTAACTTTCAACCCTAACTTTCAACCCTAACTCTTCTCTGATTGGTTAGTACCCAAATGAGTCACATACCTAAATTTTCGTATTCCCCTATAACCCTGGGCCAAACAAAAATAGAAAAATAATCCTAAGTGTCAACCCTAACTTTCAACCCTAACTTTCAACCCTAACTTTCAACCCTAACTTTCAACCCTAACTCTTCTCTGATTGGTTAGTACCCAAATGAGTCACATACCTAAATTTTCGTATTCCCCTATAACCCTAACCCTAACCCTAACCCTAACCCTAACCCTAACCCTAACCCTAACCCTAACCCTAACCCTAATACCCTAACCCTAACCCTAACCCTAATACCCTAACCCTAACCCTAACCCTAATACCCTAACCCTAACCCTAACCCTAACCCTAACTTTCAACCCTAACTTTCAACCCTAACTCTTCTCTGATTGGTTAGTACCCAAATGAGTCACATACCTAAATTTTCGTATTCCCCTATAACCCTGGGCCAAACAAAAATAGAAAAATAATCCTAAGTGTCAACCCTAACTTTCAACCCTAACTTTCAACCCTAACTTTCAACCCTAACTGTTCTCTGATTGGTTAGTACCCAAATGAGTCACATACCTAAATTTTCGTATTCCCCTATAACCCTGGGCCAAACAATAATAGAAAAATAATCCTAACTTTTAACCGTAACTTTCAACCCTAACTTTCAACCCTAACTTTCAACCCTAACTTTCAACCCTAACTTTCAACCCTAACTTTCAACCCTAACTTTCAACCCTAACTTTCAACCCTAACTCTTCTCTGATTGGTTAGTACCCAAATGAGTCACATACCTAAATTTTCGTATTCCCCTATAACCCTGGGCCAAACAAAAATAGAAAAATAATCCTAAGTGTCAACCCTAACTTTCAACCCTAACTTTCAACCCTAACTTTCAACCCTAACTTTCAACCCTAACTTTCAACCCTAACTCTTCTCTGATTGGTTAGTACCCAAATGAGTCACATACCTAAATTTTCGTATTCCCCTATAACCCTGGGCCAAACAAAAATAGAAAAATAATCCTAAGTGTCAACCCTAACTTTCAACCCTAACTTTCAACCCTAACTTTCAACCCTAACTTTCAACCCTAACTTTCAACCCTAACTTTCAACCCTAACTTTCAACCCTAACTTTCAACCCTAACTCTTCTCTGATTGGTTAGTACCCAAATGAGTCACATACCTAAATTTTCGTATTCCCCTATAACCCTAACCCTAACCCTAACCCTAACCCTAACCCTAACCCTAACCCTAACCCTAACCCTAACCCTATAACCCTGGGCCAAACAAAAATAGAAAAATAATCCTAAGTGTCAACCCTAACTTTCAACCCTAACTTTCAACCCTAACTTTCAACCCTAACTTTCAACCCTAACTTTCAACCCTAACTCTTCTCTGATTGGTTAGTACCCAGATGAGTCACATACCTAAATTTTCGTATTCCCCTATAACCCTGGGCCAAACAAAAATAGAAAAATAATCCTAAGTGTCAACCCTAACTTTCAACCCTAACTTTCAACCCTAACTTTCAACCCTAACTTTCAACCCTAACTCTTCTCTGATTGGTTAGTACCCAAATGAGTCACATACCTAAATTTTCGTATTCCCCTATAACCCTAACCCTAACCCTAACCCTAACCCTAACCCTAACCCTAACCCAACCCTAACTTTCAACCCTAACTTTCAACCCTAACTTTCAACCCTAACTCTTCTCTGATTGGTTAGTACCCAAATGAGTCACATACCTAAATTTTCGTATTCCCCTATAACCCTGGGCCAAACAAAAATAGAAAAATAATCCTAACTTTCAACCCTAACTTTCAACCCTAACTTTCAACCCTAACTTTCAACCCTAACTCTTCTCTGATTGGTTAGTACCCAAATGAGTCACATACCTAAATTTTCGTATTCCACTATAACCCTGGGCCAAACAAAAATAGAAAAATAATCCTAAGTGTCAACCCTAACTTTCAACCCTAACTTTCAACCCTAACTTTCAACCCTAACTTTCAACCCTAACTTTCAACCCTAACTTTCAACCCTAACTTTCAACCCTAACTCTTCTCTGATTGGTTAGTACCCAAATGAGTCACATACCTAAATTTTCGTATTCCCCTATAACCCTAACCCTAACCCTAACCCTAACCCTAACTTTCAACCCTAACTTTCAACCCTAACTCTTCTCTGATTGGTTAGTACCCAAATGAGTCACATACCTAAATTTTCGTATTCCCCTATAACCCTGGGCCAAACAAAAATAGAAAAATAATCCTAAGTGTCAACCCTAACTTTCAACCCTAACTTTCAACCCTAACTTTCAACCCTAACTCTTCTCTGATTGGTTAGTACCCAAATGAGTCACATACCTAAATTTTCGTATTCCCCTATAACCCTGGGCAAACAAAAATAGAAAAATAATCCTAAGTGTCAACCCTAACTTTCAACCCTAACTTTCAACCCTAACTTTCAACCCTAACTTTCAACCCTAACTTTCAACCCTAACTCTTCTCTGATTGGTTAGTACCCAAATGAGTCACATACCTAAATTTTCGTATTCCCCTATAACCCTGGGCCAAACAAAAATAGAAAAATAATCCTAACTTTCAACCCTAACTTTCAACCCTAACTTTCAACCCTAACTTTCAACCCTAACTCTTCTCTGATTGGTTAGTACCCAAATGAGTCACATACCTAAATTTTCGTATTCCCCTATAACCCTGGGCCAAACAAAAATAGAAAAATAATCCTAAGTGTCAACCCTAACTTTCAACCCTAACTTTCAACCCTAACTTTCAACCCTAACTTTCAACCCTAACTCTTCTCTGATTGGTTAGTACCCAAATGAGTCACATACCTAAATTTTCGTATTCCCCTTTAACCCTGGGCCAAACAAAAATAGAAAAATAATCCTAAGTGTCAACCCTAACTTTCAACCCTAACTTTCAACCCTAACTTTCAACCCTAACTCTTCTCTGATTGGTTAGTACCCAAATGAGTCACATACCTAAATTTTCGTATTCCCCTATAACCCTGGGCCAAACAAAAATAGAAAAATAATCCTAAGTGTCAACCCTAACTTTCAACCCTAACTTTCAACCCTAACTTTCAACCCTAACTCTTCTCTGATTGGTTAGTACCCAAATGAGTCACATACCTAAGTTTTCGTATTCCCCTATAACCCTGGGCCAAATAAAAATAGAAAAATAATCCAAAGTGTCAACCCTAACTTTCAACCCTAACTTTCAACCCTAACTTTCAACCCTAACTCTTCTCTGATTGGTTAGTACCCAAATGAGTCACATACCTAAATTTTCGTATTCCCCTATAACCCTGGGCCAAACAAAAATAGAAAAATAATCCTAACTTTCAACCCTAACTTTCAACCCTAACTTTCAACCCTAACTTTCAACCCTAACTTTCAACCCTAACTCTTCTCTGATTGGTTAGTACCCAAATGAGTCACATACCTAAATTTTCGTATTCCCCTATAACCCTGGGCCAAACAAAAATAGAAAAATAACCCTAACTTTCAACCCTAACTTTCAACCCTAACTTTCAACCCTAACTTTCAACCCTAACTTTCAACCCTAACTTTCAACCCTAACTCTTCTCTGATTGGTTAGTACCCAAATGAGTCACATACCTAAATTTTCGTATTCCCCTATAACCCTGGGCCAAACAAAAATAGAAAAATAATCCTAAGTGTCAACCCTAACTTTCAACCCTAACTTTCAACCCTAACTTTCAACCCTAACTCTTCTCTGATTGGTTAGTACCCAAATGAGTCACATACCTAAATTTTCGTATTCCCCTATAACCCTGGGCCAAACAAAAATAGAAAAATAATCCTAACTTTCAACCCTAACTTTCAACCCTAACTTTCAACCCTAACTTTCAACCCTAACTTTCAACCCTAACTCTTCTCTGATTGGTTAGTACCCAAATGAGTCACATACCTAAATTTTCGTATTCCCCTATAACCCTGGGCCAAACAAAAATAGAAAAATAATCCTAAGTGTCAACCCTAACTTTCAACCCTAACTTTCAACCCTAACTTTCAACCCTAACTCTTCTCTGATTGGTTAGTACCCAAATGAGTCACATACCTAAATTTTCGTATTCCCCTATAACCCTGGGCCAAACAAAAATAGAAAAATAATCCTAAGTGTCAACCCTAACTTTCAACCCTAACTTTCAACCCTAACTTTCAACCCTAACTCTTCTCTGATTGGTTAGTACCCAAATGAGTCACATACCTAAATTTTCGTATTCCCCTATAACCCTGGGCCAAACAAAAATAGAAAAATAATCCTAAGTGTCAACCCTAACTTTCAACCCTAACTTTCAACCCTAACTTTCAACCCTAACTTTCAACCCTAACTCTTCTCTGATTGGTTAGTACCCAAATGAGTCACATACCTAAATTTTCGTATTCCCCTATAACCCTGGGCCAAACAAAAATAGAAAAATAATCCTAAGTGTCAACCCTAACTTTCAACCCTAACTTTCAACCCTAACTTTCAACCCTAACTCTTCTCTGATTGGTTAGTACCCAAATGAGTCACATTCCTAAATTTTCGTATTCCCCTATAACCCTAACCCTAACCCTAACGTTTATCTCTATGGCAATGAACAGACCCGCTTATTGCCCCCCGGTCCGACCCCCCAGAGATGGACTCCAACTGGACAAGCACAGTCTCACCAAGTATGTGGAGGGCACTGATCGGATTGACATGTTTCTAAGGAACTTTGAAACGCAGTGCCGGCGGTACGGGGTGCTTCCCCAGCATAGGGTTGCACGCCTGGACCCGCTACTCTCCAGCTTGGCTAAACAGACTTTGATGGCGCTTACAGAGGAGTTTGCTGATGACTATGACCACCTGAAAGAACTTTTGCTGTTTCAGCATGGTTTTACCCCTGACGCTTACCGGGGTAAGTTCCGGCTGGAGGAGAGGCACCCTCAGGAGACCTATGTCACTTATGTGACCCGCATGGCTTTGTATGGGTTACACTGGGTGGAGGGCTCTGAGGCCAAGACTTACCAACGCCTGCTGGACCTCATCTTTCAGGAGCAGCTCATGCAGCAGTGCCCGCCGGCGGTGAGGGCTTTTGTGTATGATAAAAAGCCCAAGACCTACACCGAGGCGGCGAGGATGGCAGATGACTATGTGGTCAGCCGGTCCCAGATGACCGCCAAGGTACCAGCCAAAGCGGTAACCCCACCGGCGCCGGCCAAGAAAGCTGTGAGTACCCCCCAGTGGACCCAAAAGCCGCCTGCGGGCAGCGGGTCACAGAAGGCGGGAGAGCTCCGGCATGAGCGCCGGTGCTACAATTGCAACAGCACTGGTCACATCAGACCAGATTGCCCGGAACCCCTGCGTTCCAACGGACCCTATCGAGGGCAACGCACCCCAGCTGCAAAGCCGGTAGCCCGCGTGCGGGTGGCTTCCACCAAAGAACCAGGACCGGTCATGGAAACAACTCCCAGCGAGACGTCCCATGTCACCCCTACCCCGGTTTCTTCAGTGCCTACAGCCAGGAGCGGAGGACATCACAGCGCAGACCTGCAGCAGACGGACGGCAGGAGCAAGCATCTCACCCCGGTCACAGTCGGTGACCGGCAAGCAGTTGGCTTACTTGATTCAGGAGCTGCAGTGACCCTGGTCCGACCTGATATGGTCCGGCCAGAGGAATTGATCCCAGGCCCTGGGATACAGATCACTGTGGCTGACGGAGAGCCACGTTTCCTGCAGGTGGCCCGCATTTTTTTGGATTGGGGGGTGGGCAAGGGTGTGCGGGAGGTGGGGGTTTTACCAGGTTTGGATGCTGAAATTCTTTTGGGCAATGACCTGGGACCGATGACCTGCACCTACGACCGTGTGCCCCAGCCCGCTGCAGTGGCGGCGGTTACCCAGAGCCAGACCGCGGCAATGTCGGCGGTGGCCACCCCAGTCCCCCAGCCTTTGGGACCAACGTTAGCGGAGGGCACAGAGGAGCCCAGGGAGGTAAGCCAGGATCAGTTGCAACCACAGGCTGACTTACTGTTCCCCCTTACCGTGTCCCCTTCCCCTGACAATGACATGACTGGGGGGGGGGCAGATTTAGGAGCCCAGTTTAGGGAGGCAGTGAAGGCAGACCCTACCCTGGCCGGCGTGAGACTTCGGGCGTCCGAATCTCAGGCAGGGGAGGGCACTGAGCGCTGCCTATGGCATAAGGGACTCCTATACAGAGAAGAAGGGAACCCGAGAATAGAGAAGGGATTGACCGGTAAGCGACAGCTAGTAGTACCCCAGGGGTACCGACAGCAATTGTTATGGGTAGCTCACTCTATTCCGTTAGCGGGACATCAGGGGGTCACCAGAACGCGAGCCCGGTTATTGCAGCGTTATTTCTGGCCGGGGGCATCCAGGGATGCGGATGATTTCTGCCGCTCCTGTGATGCCTGCCAGCGAGTAGGTAAGGCGGGCGACCGTGTGAAGGCACCCCTGAGACCCCTACCGATAATAGGGGAACCCTTCCAGAAGGTAGCGATGGACCTGATAGGACCCCTCATGATTCCTAGCAGGTCAGGGAAGTGCTACATCCTCACGGTGGTGGATTTTGCCACCCGGTACCCTGAGGCGGTAGCGCTGGGCACCATAAGTGCCAAGACAGTGGCAGCAGCTTTGCTGAACATTTTTGCTAGGGTAGGTTTCCCTAGTGAGATCCTAACTGATCAGGGGTCGCAGTTCATGAGTGAACTGTTACATTGTCTCTGGGATGCCTGCGGTGTACAGCACCAGCGCACTACCCCTTACCATCCCCAAACAAACGGATTATGTGAGAGGTTTAATGGTACCCTGAAGCAGATGCTTCGGACCTTTATAGAGGCGGAGGGGAAAGACTGGGAGATTCACCTGCAGCACTTGCTGTTTGCATACCGAGAGGTACCGCAAGAATCTACAGGCTTCTCCCCCTTCGAGCTACTATATGGCCGCAGGGTACGTGGACCTCTGGACCTCTTCCGTGAGGGATGGGAGGGGAAGACTACTGCTACTGATGCTTCAGTGATCCAGTATGTAGTAGATCTCAGAGACCGGTTAGAGATGCTTATGGGGGTGGCCCAGGACCACCTCAGGGCTGCTCAGACCAAGCAGAAGCAATGGTATGACCAGCAGGCCGTAGCAGAGAATTCATCCCAGGACAGCAGGTGCTTGTTCTCAAACCCACTCGGGAGAACAAGCTGATGGCTGCCTGGTCGGGACCGTACCCGGTTATCCGAAAGGTGAATGAGTGCAACTATGTTGTACAGGTAGCGCCTGAGAGGCACAAGACATATCACATTAATATGTTAAAGGAATACAGAGCACCGAGTATGGGAGCAGTAATGGCCATTTGTAGCCCACTGCTGGAGGATCCGGCGAGCAATGCTCTGCCTGATCTCCTAGGGGAGGCAAAGCAAGGAAACACTGTTGAGCAGGTAGAGATCGGGGCACAGTTGAGTGCTAGGCAGAAGGGAGAAGCCAGGGACATGCTAGCTCAGTATAGCGCCCTCTTCACTGACATGCCAGGGACCACACATCTCACCAAACACCCAGTACACACAGGGGACCTGCAGCCTCTGCATAAGCACACTTATAGAGTGTCAGCAGAGGTCAAGACAAGTATGGAGAGAGAGATTGAGGAGATGCTGACCCTAGGGGTAATTACTCCGTCCCAGAGCCCTTGGGCAAGTCCAGTAGTCCTAGTGCCTAAGAAGGACAAAACCACCCGGTTTTGTGTGGACTACCGGTTGCTCAACGCTGGGACGGTGTCAGATGCTTACCCCATGCCCCGCATGGATGAGTTACTAGATGAACTCGCGGGGGCAAAGTATCTGACCACCATGGATCTGAGCAAAGGCTACTGGCAGATTCCCCTGACCCTGGAGGCTAGGGAGAAGTCAGCATTCTTCACTCCAAGTGGCCTCTATGAGTTTTTGGTGATGCCATTTGGGATGAAGAATGCCCCGGCTACCTTCCAACGCCTGGTCAATAGGTTACTGGAAGGGATGCAGAGCTATGCCAGGGCTTACTTAGATGACATTGCTGTCTTTAGTAATTCCTGGGAATCCCACATAGGACATGTAGCTGCGGTGCTGGATAGAATCAGGGAGGCTGGGCTTACCTTAAAACCCACTAAGTGTATGGTAGGTATGGCAGAAGTCCTGTACTTAGGGCACAGGGTGGGTGGAGGGCATTTCAAGCCAGAGCCAGCCAAGGTAGAAGCCATAGTTCAGTGGCCTGTTCCAAAAACCAAGAAACAGGTCATGGCCTTTTTGGGCACCGCAGGGTACTACAGGAAATTTGTCCCACAGTACAGCGCCGTGGCCAAACCCCTGACTGATCTGACTAAGAAGCAACTGCCTGTGCTTATTACCTGGTCTCCTGCCTGTGAAACTGCTTTCCAGGCACTGAAAGCTGCGCTTGCTGAGGCCCCCATCCTGGCTGCCCCAGATTATACCAAGCATTTTCTTATTCAGACTGATGCCTCAGACTTTGGTGTGGGGGCTGTGTTGAGCCAGGTGGGGGACGACGGCAAAGAGCACCCTGTGGTGTATCTCAGTCGCAAACTGCTCCCCAGGGAGGTGGCATATGCCACCATTGAAAAGGAGTGCTTGGCCATTGTGTGGGCACTCAAAAAGCTCCAGCCCTATGTCTATGGGAGGGCTTTCACGGTCATTACCGACCACAATCCCCTGAGCTGGCTACAGAGGGTATCAGGGGAAAATGCCAAACTGCTGAGATGGGGCTTGGCTTTGCAAGAATTTGAATTCACCATTCAGCACAAAAAGGGTAGTGAAAACAGCAATGCTGATGGACTTTCACGCCAGGACTATCCCTCTGAGACTGAATTCATTAATGGTGCCAGCAGTGCCCCACTCCCCGTCAGGGCCAGTGGGCCACAGGACACGCATTAAGAAGGGGAGGTGTAGAGGGAGAGAGGGGGTGGCCCGGTATTAAAGGGGTTGCACCCCATTTGGCCACCCCTGACCGCACCAGGGAGACAAGGGGTTAACTGGGCTGAGGTCCAGAAATGTGATGTAACCCTTGTTATGACATGTAAATGTATTTTCCCCTGTTCCATTGTAATGTCTGGTTACTCAGTGTTTGCATCACACACACACTAGAATCCATCCGGGAGCACAAGGGTTAATAATTCTTTAATGATTATAGCTCTTTGTGTAAGTTTCCCGCCTTTTCGGGCACCATTTTGCAGGTCCCCATTGGCCGCCATTAGGGCTCAATGCATTTCAATAGGAATTTGTGCTGTTTTCGTCCTGTTTCCTGTAGTGACCAGCAGGTGGCGTCCGAGAGGGAGAGCGGCGGTTGCCCATTGAAAGTCAATGGGCTCATTGACTTCAATGGAGATGCCTCGAGGTAACCTAGTTGGCTGCCGTCCAGACCGCAAACCGCAAAGCGGATACAATGTCCTTCAAAAGAGCTAAAATCACTGGGTCAAGTTCAACGTCAATTAGCGGGGAAATAAACTGTTTTAGGGCACCTAGGGATAAAATTCTTTTTGCCCCTAGTTCCTAAGCGTCCCCCCACTCGACCACCACCGGGTCCCCGAATCCTGGACCCCCGATAAGGGTCGAACCAGATAGAGCGGGTCGCGCCATAGGCTTTGCCGGCGGCGGGAGAAACGGCTCAGAAAAATGACTAAGTGAGAAATGCTGAATTTTAGGAATCCATATCTCCGGTTCCGGAGGGTTCAGCAGATCAGGGTTTGGGGTATCTGTAGCCACTGCTCCGGCATCGCTGCAGAACCATCCTTGACCCGCTTGGACCAACCCGACGGAGTATGGACCCCCTTGAAGTTCGGGACTTTTCCCATAAACTTCAATGGCAGAAAACCCCCATTGACTTCAATGGCGGCGATTTACCATTGAAAGTCTATGGCGGAGCTGCCCGTTGTTTTCAATGGGGATTTAGTGAAAAGCTGAGATTTCTTTTTCAATGGAGATTTTTGTATTAAAATGATTTAATGTGCATTGGTGTAACTCCGGTTTCTTAGGTCGTAGCAAGTCGCTTTTTGGACCATATGGTGTCCCAGTTCTGGCAATGCGAACTGGGAAGTTTGGACCTGCTAAACCTAACGGAACCGGATATTTTAATACGTTTATGTTTTATGCTTAATAGTGTATCTTAAGGTATGGACAAAGACCCAGAAGAGATTCTTTTGGGCCATAAGGTAGCAGATGGCCCTGGGGACGCCGCTATGTCTAGGATTTAAGTGCTGTTCAAAGAGTTTTATCACCCTCACTGTTTATCCGAAGCCCAAACCAGGGCAGGTCTTAAGTGTTCCAGTTAACACCTTTCAACAAAGGTTTTCCTGCCAGAACTCCAAATGGTAGACTGTCTGGCATTCCTGACGTAAATGTGGGGCTTCAGAAATGAGACCCCCAGAGTTCTACTGCGCATGTGCCAACTAGCAGGGGGGCATGGGTCAGAATGCTTTCCCACGTTAGTGAGTGGCTGGAGGTAATTGTAAACCAATCCCCTGTGCTTAAGGTTAAGAATAGAAGGAGAATGGTTTATAAACTGCTGTCCACCCATATATCCTTTGTCTTCGTTTGCTGATATGGTTACCTGATATCACCTGAATGATTTCCTCACTGCTGAAAGAAATGCTACATCATACTTCTCATTCCCCAACCCTTAAGTAAGTGTACTTCTTGTTCGTTACTGTATTATCTGTTGTGTTCACCTATATTCTAAGGAATAAATACAATTTATTATATCTTAAGCCTCGTTCAGTTCAAACCCAATTATTTTTGTGTAATATTAATAAGCCTGTGGAAGCTATCGTCACAAGGAGGTATTATAGTGTGTATTGTGGGGAGAATTAGTGTGTGTGTTGTTTGGGAGTGATATTCGGGAGGATTGTGTGTGCAGAAGGAAGAATGAGTGAGGGGGGAGTAAGGGAGCAGGATTGAATGAGAGGGGGTCATTGAGTGATAGCGGGGAGGGGAGGGAAGAGTGAGGAGAGTGGGTGTAGGAGGGAGCAGTGCAAGAGACCGTCGGGGGCAGAATACATGGTGAGAAGGGAGGCTGCCTAGAAGCATAAAAATCTACTTCACCACTGTTCTGTACTCTCTTCAATACTCTGTGTTACAGATCTCTCTGGCAAGAAATGGGGTCCAATGGCAAAGACTGCTCTAAATAAGATAGTATAAATGAACACAGAGAGAAATTCCAAAGAGTAACCCAAGAAAATACAAGTGAAATCTAATCGTAAGGTAATTAGTCCCATTAAGTGAAATACATAAAGGAATAGTCCATAAAAAAGCACAAAGGAAAAAAATAGGAGTACTTTATTGTGATGTTACATTTCAGAGAATATAAAATTATAGGAAAACAATTCCACTTTGTTCAGAAAACCAGAAAGTCTTGGTCCCAGGTGGACTGAATTTTTATTGCAAATAAGTTCCTTAATACACAAGTAAAGAATATAGTTACTTATTCTATTCTCTACTGTAAGACGTGCCACATTGCCCAATATTTGGGTACAGTGCCCAGATTGTGACCATGCACTACAGAGGTGAGATTCCCCCAACTCCAATTTGCTACACACTCCAAGAGAGATTATTGTGATCAGAGGTGGAATGAGAGGGGTGAGAAGGGTCGCTGCCCAGGGAGTAGCCTGACAGGGGGTACAGAAATCTCTTTTGGTGCATATATTGCGGAGCTGCATTGATTGACTTGTCAATCAGCTCTGCTGCCTATCCCATTGACATCATGATCCGGCACTGTGATCAGCTGCAGCGCTGACCCAGGTGTGTTAGTGCAGCACTTTACAGGGAGGGAACAGAGGTTGTGGATGACAGATGCTGGGGATAGGCCATGAGTACGGGCCAGAGTAAGGTGGAGACTTTCTGTACTCTGCATACAGGACACTGCATGCATGTCTGTGTGTGTGTGTGTGTGTGTGTGTGTATTCCAAGTGTCAGTGTGCATAAGTAAGTGTGCTCTGTAAGTATGCCTGTGTGGCAGGTATAGGGGGGTGGTTCAGCTGGAGGAACTTATCCAGGCACAAAAGCACATAGATGCCCCAGATTATACCACCCCAAATGCTGATAATATCCTGCTGCACTTTACAGAAGATGATGCAGATGTCAGTGGGTGGTGGGTTCATTAAATCCATCCATCATATCATAGCCACACTGTGCATATGATGTACTGAATCAATCACAGGAAGACATCTCCATGGTAGGGGTAGAAGTTAACAGAATATGTCCAGCACTGTGGTGTGTAGCCCATAAATAATAATTGTGCACATTACAGAACATACTTGCAACTGCAAGATCATTTTGCTGCTTGTAGTGTTTGCTCTTGTCCTGTGCAGTGTTGTCGTAGATCCGTCTCTTCAGTGTTCACTGCAATAAAAGTAAGACATTGCATTAATATTACAGAAGTTTGGGAGCTGAAATCCCACTATGCTGCAGACATTTTCCCTTTGCATAAGATTCTTGTGATTATATCTCAATGATGATCAATAACAACTACATCATAACACAGCCGCTCAATACAAAATATGTATTTGCTATCAATGGTCATGGAGGCCAAACGTCACACAATGTACAGATATACTGCTGCGGCCGAGTTTATTCGAGCATTTGCCCGTTCTTGGCCGCAGCAGTAACCTGGCGCGCGCCGGAGGGTGCCGGGCGCACGCCGAAGCAGCGGAGGAGCGCCCTCCGATCGGGGCTTTCTCCCTTCCGCTGCCGGGTCCGTCGGGTCCCCCGGAACCCCCTGCCGCTGTCCCCCACATCGCGGGACACCAGTGCTCCCTCGGGGAGCCCTGGACGCGCGTGCAGGGGGCGCAGGCACCCGATGACGCGTGACCGTGCATCGGTGATGCGCGGCACGCTGAGGGAGTGCGGCTAGCACGCCGGGGCATCCCCCGGCTTGCGGTGCTAGCCGTGCTTCAATAAAACGTGTCGGTAGTGTAGCAAGGATTATTTCTTCCTCTGGTGCATTATGATGGGATGTGTTGTAAGATTCTGCATTATTAGCATCACTGAATCTTTTGGAAACTGAGTAATATTCTATGTTTTAATGCAATATTATGGATGATCAGCCGGTAAAATAAAGCTTACTGTATCTGTAGCCATGCTCTACCCATGATGTGCTGAATCAATGACTGCAGAGTGATTCAGAGTGGTAAACATGACTGGAACTCATCTCTGAATAGAGGACAGAACAGCAGTGCAGAGTAGGAGGTGAATGTATCTCAAATGGAAGACTTAGTAGCTGTGTGGGGAGTAGACAGTACAGACTGATCAAATAAATAGTTAAAGGAGTATCTTCAACATTACTTGGCTTTGTTATCAACATTGAAGTTTCTCTTGTTTTTTCTGTTCTTTAAATCACTACTACTGATGCCATGTGTAACCTGTACTGAGAGATATACTCTACTGGCCTAGATGAAACCATATGATGCAAACAGGATTCATCCCACTCCAGATTCATATGATTGCACCACTTCAACCTTTAATAAAACACATAGAACTACAGCAGTGCGCTACTGCACATGTTCTTGTTATGAATGGTAGTAGATGTGGTCCTTGGGTCAATACTTCATACAGCAGCCACACTCTACTCATGATGTATTGAATCAACAAAAACCTGCATGGTACAGATCACAGGAAGGGTAGAGTAGAGGGGAATATGTCCAATGCGAAACCCTTAGCAGCTGGATTGTGTGGAGTCAACAAAACGACAAATACTAAATGAGAAATATACACATTGCTTATCTGTCTCTGTGTAGTCATTTTCCTCCTCTTCAACTGTCTTTCAAAATTTCTCTTCTGACAGAAAAGAAACACATGGCTTCAATATTCACTGTTCTTCCCTCCTGAAATAAAAGTTAAGCATTGCATGGTTATGATCATACATACAATGAACCTTGCGCCAAACCATGTGATCCAAAGTAAATCCACCTCCCTCCCATAGCTGTGTTCCTTCTAGAGCTTCTACCACACAAGTCATTAATGTTCGTGACACTGTACTGCAGTCACAGTCTGCACACAAAGTACTGAATCAATTACATCACACTGAAAAGGCAGTCTACATGATGCAATAGTTAACCATAATAACTCTGTCATGCAAATGACAGGAAAACCTATATGTATATCATTAGGGGAGAGGGGAAAAATAATTAAAAAATAAGTGCGACAAATAAAAACAGATTATAGGAAAGTAAATCCTTGCCCTGGGAACTTTACAATCTAATAGAAATGTTAGAAGACTTAAAGAGAGGCAGCAGTTGGGGGAAGAAGTGCAGTAGATGACAATGCTTGTCCTTAATGGTGGGTACAATTAGTAGAAAGCACATCTTGGGAACAATAGTTGTTAGCAGTGACTGTGGGTGTGGGACAGTAGCCACGAGTCAAAGTTTTTTAAATGCTTGATTTAAGTCGTGAATTTTAAGATTGGTCTTACATGTGGGTGGAAGAGGTTATGTTGGCATATACTGAGTGTGAGGAAGTTTCACATGTACGGTGCAGTGATGGAAAATGGTTTCAGGCAAGTGAGAGAACAGTAGAGGTGAAAGAAGTTTACAGGAGACAGTTATGGTTATAGTGCAAGAGACAAGCAAGGGCATAACGAGAGATCAAAGATGATATGCAAGAAGGAGCAGATTAATGGAGAGCCTTAACAAAAAGGTAAGGAGGAGAACTTTGTAGGTGATACAAAAACTTGATGGGATGCCAGGACAGGGATTTAAGGAGATGAGCAGAGACTGTTGTGGGAGAAAGTGAGATAATTCAAGCAGCAGAGTTTTGCATAGGAGAAAGTTGTGAAGCATGGAGGCCTGTTAGTAGTATGTTAAAATAACCTATAGGATAACAGTATACATTGGAGTTTTAGCAGTAGGTTGAGAGGGGAAAGGGAAGATCTTGGCAATATTACAGAGAAAGAGGCAACACATTTTACCCATAGCCGTGCATGTGAATGGAGATGGAATTGAAGAGCCAAATGTTACTCCTATGCAACATGTTTGATGACAAGATAGATGGTAGTACTGTTTACTGTGATGGAGAAAGGGGATAATATGAGCCCAGTGTTAGACATTAAGTTTAAGGCAGTGGAGTGCCATCCATGAGCATATAGCCAGGAGACAACCCAAGAGTAGGGACTGGATTGCAGGAGTGAGAACAGGGGTGGATAGATTTGTGTGTGTATCATCCGCATAGAGATTATATCTAAGGCCAAAAGCATTGATGAAGTCACCAAATGATAGTATGTAGAGAGAAAGAGAGATCTCAGAACAGAGCCCTGATGTATACCCACAGACAGATCAATAGAAGACGAAGACATGTTAGCAACAGAGATGGAGAATGTGTGACAGGAAAGTTATGATGAAAACCAGGATAGAACTTTGTTACTGATACCAAGAGAGAGTTTAGAATATGAAGGAGGAGAGTGATTGAGAGCATCAAACGCAGCCGATAGATCAAGTAGGATTAGTAGGGAAAAACCTTGGGAATTAGCTTTAAGCACAGTCTGTAGAACGTGCTGTACGAAAGGCAGGTTGTAAAGGATCCAGGAGGGCATGTGATTTAAGAATGTTGACACTAGCAATTAGAAGGCAAACAGCATGAGGGATACAGAGCGGTAGTTAGTAAGGCACATAGGGTGTAGTTTGTTTCTGACAAAAGGGTGACCGCTACAGGCTTAAAGTAAGAGGGCAAAAATCCAGAGAATAGGGAGAAATTGAAGATGTGGGTGAGAGTGGGGACTAAGAGATGCAGTAAGGTGTGAGGGGATACGATCTAGAGGGCATGTGGTAGAGGGAGAATAGAAGATGATTAGCTTCCAGCTCTGTAAGAGAAGAAAAGGAGTCAAGTGCAGAAGGAGATTTGGGAAGAAGGAGAGAAGGGGGAAGGGACAGAAGGAATCTCCTTTTGGGTGGCATCCACCTTGCCTCTGAAGTAGTCAAATGCTTGAGGAGAAGTGAAGGAAGGATGGCAAGTGGGAGGAGAAGGTCAGTGGAGGGAGTCAAATACAGAGAAAAAAAACAGCGTAAATTAAATTTGAGTGTTGATGAGTGTGGAAAAAAGTAGTGTATTTAGCCCTAGAGAGCAGCTTTATACAGGACAGGAGACATTTTTACTGTAGAAAAATCAAAGTGTGAGATTTCCTCCGTAGGTATTAAGAACAGCGAGTGGAAGTGTGATGAGTGTGTTTGGGAATTTAGCCAAAGGTGTGGGTTAGAGGGATGAGTGTGTCAGAGCCTATAGGGGGCATATAGATAGGAGGATAGCATTGTAAGAGTTAATAAGATTGTTAGTTTAAGCAGAAAGAAAGAGAGAGAAGAGAGAAGAGAGGTTAGAGTAGATGTCAGAGGAGAGTTTAATTAAGCAGAGGCAAATCAGTGGGACAGGTAAGATGCGGTGAGGGGAATGACTGATTGTGACTGATGAGAGCAGAAGAGGTTATGTACAACTAGAGCCTTGTTAGTAAGAGTGGACATTCCAGAGGGCACAGGAGAAGGGAAGAGAAAAGTAAGGAAAGGAATGTGGATTACATTAGATAGGTTAACACTCTTAGTAGGGAGGCCTGATGTGTATATGAGCCGGTCCAAGATTATAAGAGATATCCCCCAACATCAGCGAGCATAGAAGGAGACACAGAGATAGGTGTAGAGAGAGACAGAGATAGGGATATGTAGAGAGAGAAGGGCGTCAAGAGAATGAGACAGATAGGCGTAGAGAGAGGAGACATAGAGAGAGGGGGCTTTGAGAGGGGGGCGTAGAGAATGAGGGAAGGTGGAAGAGAATAGGATGTGCAGGAGTGCATTTCATTGAGCAGTGCAGAAATAGCTGCAATAGAGGTCTGTACAAATGGTGCTTTGTGTAGACACATGCAAAGGTAGGGGAAGGAAAGTGTATAGAACATGTGGATAAAAGCAGGAGTGTGGAAGTTAGAGAAATTAGAAAAGTTTTACAGAGGAGTGAGGAAACAGTAAACAGAAAGAACAAGAGAGAGGTTACATTGGGATGACGTGCTGTGGTAGAGAGAAATGCTAGGAGAGAGCCTCCAGATATTAGAGGACATGAATTGAGAGAGCAAATGTATAAATCAAAACCGGAGGGGGAGGTATAGCACGAAAGCTTGCACAGCAGTTGATGAAGATTATAGTCTTAAAGTTGCGTGTACCTGTCAGGGCACTCAAGAAGGTCAATGCTCACAAGTGCAGAGTTCATGAAGAAATGCTGAATCCAGTTCCCCTCCAATTTAATTTTAATATAACTTTTTCATTCTTCATTACTGCAAAAAGCAAACAAAACAAAACCACATTGCATTACTATTTTCAAAATGGATTGAATGACATATTCAACAGTAACTGTGTGATGCCAATATTGCCTTCTCACTCGTAGGCCAGTACGGTCAGGTACCCAGTACTGATAAAACAATAAGTGCCCGTACTAAGTACCAATATGAATTATAAGGAAATGTAAAATCTCCAGGTCTCTCTCCATCTCTGCAACAGATATATGGATAAGCCCATATTAAGGCATCACGTGACCGGAGCCGTCACTGACTGGGTATACGCAAAGATGCAGGGAGATGCAAAGAAAGGGAGGGAGAGAGACAGGGAGAAGATGGGAAACGGAGGGAGGCACGGATGGCAGGCCTCTCTCTTTCACTGGTGCATGCAAGGAGCTGGTCCCAACATCCACAAAGTGTGTGTGTATTATTGGTTGTGTTTTATGGCGGTAGGAGGATAGTGTGTATATTGTGTGTGTGTGGGAGTATTATATTGTGTGTAGGGTATTATAGTGTGTATATTATGTTGAGGTGCAGAGGAGAGTGTTAGATTGGGTATCTTGTGTTAGGGGGTATTGTGTATATTGTGTTTAAGACTATAATATTATTGGGGAGATTATTATTGAGGAGGTATTAAAGTGTGTATTGTGGGGAGTATTAGTGTATGTATTATTTGTGGGTGACAGATGCTGTGGGTAGGCCAAGAGTACGGGCCAGACTAAGGTGGAGACTTTCTGTACTCTGCATACAGGACTCTACATGCACTGCAGAGGTGAAATTCCCCCAACTCCAATTTGCTACACTCTCCAAGAGAGAATATTGTGATCAGAGGTGGAAGATGAGCAGGGTCACTGCCCAGGGAGTAGCCTGTCAGGGGGCATGGAAATCTCTTTTGGTGCGTATGTTGCCACGTGGCATTGATTGACCGGTCAATTAGCACTGCTTCCTATCACAGTGACATGATCCGGTGCTGTGATCGGTTGCAGCGCTGACCAAGGTGTGTTAGTGCAGCAATTTACAGGGAGGGAACAGAGGTTGTGGGTGACAGATGCTGGGGGTAGGCCAAGAGTACGGGCCAGAGCAAGGTGGAGATATTCTGTACTCTGCATGCCCATCCTGCATGCCCAGGACTCTGCATGCATGCCAGTGGCTGTGGGGTGTGTGTGTGTAGGTATGCCAAGTGTCAGTGTGCATAAGTAAGTGTGCTGTGTGTGTAAGTAAGTTTGCCTGTGTGGCAGGAGGTGTAGGGGGGTGGGGGGCGGGGGGCGGTTCAGCTGGAGGACTTTACCCAGCACAAAAGCACATAGATGCCTCTGATTATATCACCCCAAATGCTGATAATATCCTGTTGTAGATGCACTTTACAGAAGATGATACAGATGTCATCAGTGTTTGGTGGGTTCATTAAATCAATCCATCATATAATAGCCACACTATGCATATGATGTACTGAATCAGTAACACCAATCACAGGAAGACATCTCCATGGTAGGGGTAGTGTTGAAGTTAACAAAATATGTCCAGCACTGTGGTGTGGAGCCCATACATAATAATTGTGCACATTACCAGAACAACATATTGTCAACTGCATGATCATTTTGCTGCTTGTAGTGTATACTCTTGTCCTGTGCAGTGTTGTAGTAGATCCGTCTCTTCGGTGTTCACTGCAATAAAAGTAAGACATTGCATTAATATTACAGAAGTTTGGGGGCTGAAATCCCACTATGCTAATGACAGTTTCCCTTTGCATAAGATTCTTGTGATTATATCTCAATGATGATCAATAACAACTACATCATAACACAGCTGCTCTATACAGAATATGTATTTGCCATCAATGGTCATGGAGGCAATATGTCACACAATGTACATATATAGCAAGGATTATTTCTTCCTCTGGTGTATTATGATGGGAGGGTGAGATTCTGCATTATCAGCATCAGTAAATCTGTAGGAAACTGAGTGATATTCTATTTTTTAATGCAATATTAGGGTAAAATAAAGCTTGCTGTATCTATAGCCATGCTCTACCCATGATGTGCTGAATCAATGACTGCAGAGCGATTTAGAGTGGTAAACATGACTTGAACTCATCTCTGAATAGAGGGTAGCACAGTAGTGCAGAGTAGAAGGTGAATGTATCTCAAATGGAAACCCTTAGCAGCTGTGTGGGGAGTAGACAGTACAGACTGACCAAGTAAATAGTAAAAAGTAGTAACTTCAACATTACTTGGTTTTGTTCTCCACTCCTGTTTTTCTGTTCTTTAAATCACTAATACTGATGCCATATGTAACCTGTACTGAGAGTTATATACTCTACTGGCCTAGATCAAAT
The DNA here is from genome assembly GCF_040206685.1 of Ascaphus truei. Classification (NCBI taxonomy): domain Eukaryota; kingdom Metazoa; phylum Chordata; class Amphibia; order Anura; family Ascaphidae; genus Ascaphus; species Ascaphus truei. The sequence continues at coordinate 34,481 of NW_027454316.1, forward strand.
TAAATGATGCAAACAGGATCCCTCCCACTCAAGATTCATATGATTGCACCACCTCAACCTTTCATAGCAATAACATAGAACTGCAGCAGTGCGCTACTGCACATGTTCTTGTTATGAATGGTAGTAGATGTGGTCCTTGGGTCAGTACTTCATACTGTAGCCACACTCTATTCATGATGTATTGAATCAACAAAAATCTGCATGGTACAGATCACAGGAAGGGGTGGAGTAGAGGTGAATATGTCCAATGCGAAACCCTTAGCAGCCGGATTTTTTGGAGTCAATAAAACGACAAATACTAAATGAGAAATATACACATTGCTTATCTGTCTCTGTGTAGTCATTTTCCTCCTCTTCAACTGTCCTTCAATTTTCTATTTTGCAAGAAAATGAACACATGGCTTCAATATTCACTTCTGTTCTGCAGTCTTTCCTCTTGAAATAAAAAAGTTAAGCATTGCATTATTATTATTATAATTATTATTGACGATACATACAATGAACCTTGCTCCAAACCATGTGATACAAAGCAAATCCACCTCCCTCCCACAGCTGTGCTCCTTCTAGAGCTTCTACCACACAAGTTATTCATGTCAGTGAAACTGTACTGCAGTCCCGGTCTGCACACAATCTACTGAATCAATGACATCACACTGTGTCACACAATGTCATGCTAACGACAGGAAACAATCTTTGTATATATCTTTGTATATATAATAATAATAATAATAATAATAATAAAAAAAATAAGACAGGACAGACACTCCTACATTGCAATCAATAGAAAATAACTGGGACAGGCACTTCAAGGATGCATACGGTCCCGGATAAACTGTAGCTACCTATACACGTGTGCCTTGTCTCTAGACTCTGCATATATCTCTATTTATATACCACCCATTGTGTACTCAGCGCTTTACAAGAGAGACCAAAAAGTACAGGAAATTATTATACAATAAGTTCAACAAACAAAAACAGACAATAGGAAAGTAAATCCCTGTCCTGGGTAGTTTACAATCTAAGAGAAATGTAAGGAGACTTACAGAGAGACAACAGGTGGGGGAACAAGTGCAGTAGATGACAATGCTTGTCCTTAATGGTGGGTACTTGTAGTATAAAGCACTTCTTGGGAACAATAGTTAGTGACTGAATGAGTGACAGTAGCAACGAGTAAAAGCTATTGAAATGCTTCATTTAAGTTGTGAATTTTAAGGTTGATCTTAAATGTGGGTGGAAGAGGGTATGTTGGCATATACTGAGTGTGTGTGAGTTTCACAGGTAAATTGATGGGAAAGGGTTTCAGGCAAGAGAGCGAGTGCGCAGTAGAGGTGTAAGAAGTATAATGGAGACAGCTATTAGTAGAGCTTAGGAGACGAGGAAGGGCATAACGAGACCAAAGATGATATGTAGGAAGGAGCAGATGAATAGAGAATAGTGTTGGACTGGGTCCTCAACTATAAAAAAATGGGTAACGGGTACCCGGCCAAAATGAAAGGTTCTACCCGGTCGGGTACACGGTTTGGCACTTACCTTCCGGGTGGCGGTGACATCTAGGATCAGCAGCAGTCCTGTGACGGTGGCAGCATCTGTGGTGTCTTCAGCCGGCGGGGGAGCTGCAGGCTCACAGACACAGCTTACCTGCTTCGGTGCTGTGGAAGTGATTCCTGCAGCTCCCCCCGCCAGGTGAAGACACCTCTGATGCTGCCAACATCAGAGGACTGCTGCTGCTGATCCTAGATGTCTTAGGAAAGGTAAGTATAAAAGATTATTTCCAGCTGCCCTGACATTACCCGACGCCGGGTATTACCCGGCCAAGTCCACTTCTCAGTGGCCGGTTTCGAGTAATGTCCGGGTAGCTGGAAATGTGTCGGGTAACGCCGGGTACTCGGTACACCACTAATAGAGAACCTTAACAAAAAGGTAAGGAGGAGAACTTTGTAGGTGATCTGAAACTTGATGGGAAGCAAGGAGAGGGATTTAAGGAGGAGGAGGAGATGAGCAGATACTGTTGTGGGAGAAAGGGAAATTATTCAAGCAGCAGAGTTTTGGATAGATTGCAAATGAGAAAGTTGTGAAGCAGGGAGCCCTGTTAGCAGTATGTTAACCCATACGATAAGGGCATGCATTGGCGTTTTAGCAGTAGATTGACAGAGAAAAGGGCAAATCTTGGAAATATTACAGAGAAAGAATCGACAAACTTTAGCCAGTGTCGTGAATGAAGATGGAAAGGGAAGAGTCAAATGTTACTCCTAGGCAATGTGCTTTCATGACAGGATGATGGTAGTACTGTTTACTGCGATGGAGAAAGGTGATATTAGGCCAGATTTAGGGGGAAATATGAGGAGCTCAGTTTTAGACATTAGGTTTAAGGCAGAAGAGTGTCATCCATGGAGGATATAGCCAGGAGGCGACCCGAAACTAGGAACTAAATTGCAGGAGTGACGGTAGGGTGGATAGGTGTGTGTATCATCTGCATAGAGATGATATCAAGGGCCAAAATAGTTGATAAGGTCAACTAGTGATAGTATGTAGTGAGAGAGGTCCCAGAACAGAGTCCTGAGGTATACCAACAGACAAAACAACAGGAGACAAAGACACGTTAGCAACAGAGATGGAGAATGTGTGATGGAGAAGTATGATGAAAACCAGGATATAAGTTTGCTGCGGATACGAAGAAAGAGTTTAGAATATGAATGAGAAGAGTGATTGACAGTATCAAAAGCAGAAGAGAGATCAAGCAGGATTAGTAAGTAAAATGGACCTTGGGAATTTTCTTTATGTACATAATTGGTTACATTGGGAAAGGCAGATTGTGAAGGGCCCAGAGGAGCATGTGATTTAAGAATGTTGATCAAACGGGAGATCACAAGACGTTCTAGCAATTAGGAGGCAAATGGTAGGACGGATACAGGGCGATAGTTAGAAATTCACACAAGGTCAAGGTTATTTTTGAGAATAGGGGTGACCACTGCATGCTTAAAAGGAAGAGTTGAAAGAGCCAAAGGATATGGAGGAATTGAAGATGTGGGTGAGAGTGAGAATATAGGATTGAGAGGGCATGTGGTAGAGGGAGAAGAGAAGATCAGGTTCCAGCTTTGTGACAGGAGAAAAGGAGTCAAGAGTGCAATGAGATCTAGATAGAAAAAGAGAGAGGGGGAAGGGAGAGAACGAATCTACTTGTGGATGGCATCCACCTTGCCTCAAGTGAGCAAAGGCTTGAGGAGAAATAAAGGATGGATGTTAAGTGGGAGGAGAAAGTCAGTGGTGGGACTCAAATACATAGAAGACAGTGTGAATGAAATTGGAGTGTTGATGAGTGAGGAAAAAGTAGTGTTTGACCTTAAAAAAAGGAGCAGAGTTTTACAGAACAGGACAAAGGTTTAGTGTAGAAAATCAGACTGTGAGATTTCCTCCATAGGTGTTAAGAGCAGCAGTGTGATGTGATGAAGTGTGATGAGAGCGTGCTTGTGAATTAAACCAATGCATGGGTTAGGCTGCGTCTATAGTAAGCACGCAACAGATGGCAAAGTTAGCGCATGCCTGTCGCTCCAGCAATCCCTGCACTGAGGTCCGAGGCGACGGGGAGGCCCTGCATCGCTCGCACGCACTGTGGACAACCAAGCGTGTGCCCATGATAATCACGGCCTTAGAGGGATGAGTGTGTCAGAGCCTAGAAGGGGCATATAGATGATGGAGGAGGAGGGAGGAGGAGATGATAGCATTGTAAGAGTTAACAAGATAGCTAGTTTAAGAAGAAAGTGAGGAGAGGTTAGAGATAAGGGTAGATGTCAGAGGAGAGAGTTCAATTAAGCTGAGGTATCGAGTAGGACAGGGGTGAGGGGAATGAGAAGTGGTGGATGATGAGAGCAGAAGAGGTCATGTACAAATAGACCATGTTAGTCGTAGAGCAGACATTCCAGAGGGCACGTGAGAAGGGAAGAGTAAAGTGAGACAAGGAATGTGGATTACATTAGATGGGTTAATACGCTTAGCAGGGAGGTGGAGAGAGAGGCAAGAGGCAGAGGGTGGTGTAGGGGTAGAGGAAGAGATGTTGCATGTACCTTGTCAGAACATTAAAGAACGTCAATTCACACTGGTGCAGAGTTGATGATGAAATGCTGAATCCAGTTCACGTCCAATTCAATTTTAACAGAACTTTTTCATTCTTCATTACTGCAAAAAAAAATTAAAAAACAATGCATTACTATTTTCAAAATGGATTGAATTCCCCCACCAATGACTATGTGTTACCAATATATCCCTCTCAGTCCCACTGCAGCACATACTGTACCAGTGTGAAAGTAAGAAGGTACACAGTACCGGTAAAACAATACGTGCCGGTACTATGCACCATATGAATTATAAGGGGATGTAAATCTCCCAGTCTCTCTCCATATCCGCAACAGAGCGGGCTCCGGTCAGTGGCATGGATGCCCATATATGGGTATGCTCATATTTGGGCATCCCATGTCACTGACCGGAGCCGGCTCTGAGTATAGGGATATATGCGGAGACGCACAGGTGCAAGGAAATGGGAGGAGGCACGGTGAGAAACAGGGAGAGACCACAGGAAGATAGAGGGCAACAACTTCCACAAGGTACTTGTATGGGTATAATTGTTTGTATTTTGTGCAGAGGGGGTAATTTCAGATAAAATACAATTCTCCACCCTCTACGAAACAATTCCACTTTGTTCAGTAAGCCAGAAAGTCTTGGTCCCATGTGGACTGAATTTAATGCAAATAAGGTCCTTAATACACAAGTAAAGAATAAAGTTACTTATTCTCTACTGTAAGAAGTGCCACATTGCCCACTATTTGGGTCCTGTGCCCAGATTGTGACCATGCATGGCAGAGGTGAGATTCCCCCAACTCCAATTTGCTACACTCTCCAAGAGAGATAATTGTGATCAGAGGTGGAACTAGGGGAGGGTGTGAGCAGGGTCACTGCCCAGGGAGTAACCTGACTGGGGGCACGGAAATCTCATTTAGTGCATATGTTGCGGCACTGCATTGATTGACCGGTCAATCTGCACTGCTGCCTGTCACAGTGACATCCTGATCGGGCACTGTGATCAGCTATAGCACTGACCCAGGTGAGATAGTTCAGCACTTTACAAGGAGGGAACAGATGTTGTGGGTGACAGATGCTGGAGGTAGGCCAAGACTGTTGGCCAGAGTAACGTGGAGACTTACTGCACTCTGCATGCCCATCCTCTCCCTGACATCAGGGGAAGGAAGTGGCCCTGGGGTGTGTGTAGGTATGCCAGATGTCAGTGTATGCATAAGTAAGTATGCCTGTGTAGTGGGAGGTGTAGGGGCGTTAAGCTGGAGGACTTAAAACAGGCACAAAAGCACATAGATACCTCTGATTATACCGCACCAAATGCTGATAATATCATGCTGTAGCTGCACTTTACAGAAGATGATGCAGATGTCATCATTGGTTGGTGGGTTCATTAAATCAATCCATCATATCATAACCACACTGTGCATATGATGTACTGAATCAGTAACACCAGGAAGACATCTCCATGTTAGGAGTAGAGTTGAAGTTAACAGAATATGTCCAGCACTGTGGTGTGTAGCCCATAAATAATAATTGTGCACATTACCAGAACAACATACTGTCAACTGCAAGATCATTTTGCTGCTTGTAGCGTATGCTCATCCTGTACAGTGTTGTAGTAGATCCGTCTCTTCAGTGTTCACTGCAACAAAAGTAAGACATTGCATTAATATTACAGACGTTTGGGGGCTGAAATCTCACTTCGCTGCGGACAATTTCCCTTTGCATAAGATTCTTGTGATTATGTCAATGATGATCAATAACTGCATCATAACACAGCCGCTCTATACAGAAGATGTACTTGCTCTCATTGGTCATTGAGGTAATACGTCACACAATGTACAGATATAGCAAGGATTATTTCTCCCACTTGTGCATTATGGCATTATGATGGGAAATGTTGTGAGATTCTGCATTATCAGCATCACTGAATCTTTTGGAAATTAAGTGATATTCTATGTTTTAATGCAATATTATGGGTGATCAGCCGGTAAAATAATAATAGCTTGCTGTATCTGTAGCCATGCTCTACCCATGATGTGCTGAACCAATGACTGCAGAGAGATTCAGAGTGCTAAACATGACTGGAACGCATCTCTGAATAATGGGCAGCAAAGCAGTGCAGAATAGGAGGTGAAAGTATTTAAAATGGAAGATCCTTAGCAGCTGTGTGGAGAGTAGACAGTACAGACTGACCAAGTAAATGGTAAAAGGAGTAACTTCAACATTACTTGGCTTTGTTCTCCACATTGAAGCTTTCCTCCTCTTTAAATCACTAATACTGATGCCATGTGTAACCTGTACTGAGAGTTATATAATCTACTGGCCTAGATGAAACCATATGATGCAAACAGGATCCATCCCACTCCAGATTCATAGAATTGAACCACCTCAACCTTTCATAACAATCACATAGAACTGCAGCTGTGCGCTACTGCACATGTTCTTGTTATGAATGGTAGTAGATGTGGTCCTTGGGTCTTTACTTCATACTGTAGCCACACTCTACTCATGATGTATTGAATCAACGAAAACTTGCATGGTTCAGATCACAGGAAGGGGTAGAGTAGAGATGAAAATATTCAATGTGAAACCCGTAGCAGCCCCGCAGGTTGTAAAGGATCCAGGAGGGAATGTGATTTAAGAATGTTGACATTCTAGCAATTAGGAGACAAACAGCAGGAGGGATACAGGGCGGTAGTTAGTAAGGCACATAGGGTGTAGGTTGTTTCTGAGAAAAGGGTGACCACTACAGGCTTAAAGTAAGAGGGTAAAGAGCCAGAGAATAGGGAGGAATTGAAGATGTGGGTGAGAGTGGGGACTAAGAGATGCAGTAAGGTGTGAGGGGATACGATCTAGAGGGCATGTGGTAGAGGGAGAAGAGAAGATGATTTGCTTCCAGCTCTGTAAGAGAAGAAAAAGAGTCAAATGCAGAAGGAGAATTAGGTAGAAGGAGAGAAGGGGGAAGGGACAGAAGGAATCTCCTTGTGGGTGGCATCCACCTTGCCTCTGAAGTAGTCAAATGCTTGAGGAGAAGTGAAGGAAGGATGGCAAGTGTGAGGAGAAGGTTAGTGGAGGGAGTCAAATACAGGGAAAAAAAGACAGCGTAAATTAAATTTGAGTGTTGATGAATGTGAAAAAAAAGTAGTGTGGTTTGGCCCCAGAGAGCAGCTTTATACAGGACTGGAGACATTTTTACTGTAGAAAAATCAAATATCAATTGTGTGATTTCCTTCATAGGCATTAAGAACAGCGAGTGGAAGTGTGATGAACATGTTTGGGAATTTAGCCAAGGGTGTGGGCTAGAGGGACAAGTGTGTCAGAGCCTAGAGGGGGCATATAGATAGGAGGATAGCATTGTAAGAGTTAATAAGATTGTTAGTTTAAGCGGAAAGAGAGAGAGAGCAGAGAGGTTAGAGTAGATGTCAGAGGAGAGTTTAATTAAGCAGAGGCAAATCAGTGGGACAGGTAAGATGGGGTGAGGGGAATGACTGATTGTGAATGATGAGAGCAGAAGAGGTCATGTACAACTAGAGCCTTGTTAGTCAGAGAACGGACATTCCAGATGGCATAGGAGAAGGGAAGAGAAAAGTAAGGAAAGGAATGTGGATTACATTAGATAGGTTAACACTCTTAGCAGGGAGGCAGAGGCAGGGAGGCCCGATGTGTATATGAGCAGGTTCAAGATTATAAGAGATATCCCACACATCAGCAAACATAGAAGGAGACACAGAGATAGGTGTAGAGAGAGACAGAGATAGCTCTATGTAGAGAGAGAGAGGGACGTAGAGAGAATGAGACAGATAGGCGCAGAGAGAGGGGGCGCAGAGAGAGGAGGCGCCAAAAGAGGGGGCGCAGAGAGAGGGGGCACAGAGAATAGGATATTAAAGAGTGCTTTTCATTGAGCAGTGCAGAAATAGCTGCAATAGAGGTCTGTACAAATGGTGCAGTGTGTAGACACATGCAAAGGTAGGGGAAGGAAAGAGGAGAACATGTGGATAAAAGCAGGAGTGTGGAAGTTAGAGAAATTAGAAAAGTTTAACAGAGGAGTGAGGAAACAGCCAGCAGAAAGAACAAGAGAGAGGTTACATTGGGATGACGTTCTGTGGTAAAGAGAAAATGCTAGGAGAGAGCTTTCAAATATTAGAGGACATGAATTGAGGGAGCAAATGTATAAATCAAAACCTGAGGGGGAGGTATAGCACGAAAGCTTGCACAGCAGATTATAGTCTTAATGTTGCGTGTACCTGTCAGGGTATTCAAGAAGTTAAATTCTCACAAGTGCAGAGTTCATGATGAAATGCTGAATCTAGTCCCCCTCCAATTTAATTTTAATATAACTTTTCCATTCTTCATTACTGCAAAAAGCAAACAAAACAAAACCACATTGCATTACTATTTTCAAAATGGATTGAATGGCATATTCAACAGTGACTGTGTGATGCCAATATTCCCCACTCACTCGTAGTGAAGCACATATTGTACTAGTGTTGAAAGTAGGCCGGTAGAGTCAGGTACGCAGTACTGATAAAACAATAAGTGCCCGTCGTAAGTACCAGCTCCGCAACAGTGCGGGCATCACATTAGTGACGTGGATGAACATATATGGATAAGCCCATATTAAGGCATCACGTGACCAGAGCCGTCACTGACTGGGTATACGTAAAGACGCAGGGAGATGCAAGGAAAGGGAGGGAGAGAGACAGGGAGAAGATGTGAAACGGAGGAAGGCACGGATGGAGGGAGTTCTTCCGAGCTTCTGCGGGCCTCTCTCTTTCACTGGTGCATGCCGGGAGCTGGTCCCAACATCCACAAAGTGTGTGTGTATTATTGGTTGTATTTTATGGGGGTAGGAGGGTAGTGTGTATATTGTGTGTGTGGGAGTATTATATTGTGTGTAGAGGTGCAGAGGAGAGTACTAGATTGTGTATCTTGTGTAAGGGTGTTGTGTATATTGTGTTTGGAGCTATAATATTATTGGGGAGATTAGTATTGAGGAGGTATTATAGTGTGTATTGTGGGGAGTATTAGTGTGTGTATTGTTTGTGGGTGACAGATGCTGGGGGTATGCAGCAATCCCTGCACTGAGGTCCGAGGCGGCTCTGCATCGCTCGCACGCACTGTGGATGACCAAGCATGTGCCCATGATAATCATGGCCTTACAGGGATGAGTGTGTCAGAGCCTAGAAGGGGCATATATATGATGGAGGAGGGAGGAGGAGGAGGGAGGAGGAGGAGATGATAGCATTGTAAAAGTTAACAAGATAGTTAGTTTAAGCAGAAAGTGAGGAGAGGTTAGAGATAAGGGTAGATGTCAGAGGAGAGAGTTCAATTAAGCTGAGGTATCGAGTAGGACAGGGGTGAGGGGAATGAGAGGTGGTGGATGATGAGAGCAGAAGAGGTCATGTACAAATAGACCTTGTTAGTCAGAGAGCAGTCATTCCAGAGGGCACGTGAGAAGTGAAGAGTAAAGTGAGACATGGAATGTGGATTACATTAGATGGGTTAATACGCTTAGCAGGGAGGTGGAGAGAGAGAGGCAAGAGGCAGAGAGTGGTGCAGGGGTTGAGGAAGAGATGTTGCATGTACCTTATCAGAACATTAAAGAACATCAATTCACACTGGTGCAGAGTTGATGATGAATCCAGTTCACCTCCAATTCAATTTTAACAGAAATGTTTCATTCTTCATTACTGAAAAAAAAGAAAAGTAAAAAACATTTCATTACTATTTTCAAAATGGATTGAATTCCCCCAACAATGACTATGTGTTACCAATATATCCCTCTCAGTCCCACTGCAGCATATACTGTACCAGTGTGAAAGTAGGAAGGTACACAGTACCGGTAAAACAATACGTGCCGGTACTATGCACCATATGAATTATAAGGGGATGTAAATCTCCCAGTCTCTCTCCATATCCGCAACAGAGCGGGCTCCGGTCAGTGGCATGGATGCCCATATATGGGTATGCTCATATTTGGGCATCCCATGTCACTGACCGGAGCCGGCTCTGAGTATAGGGATATATGCGGAGACGCAGAGGTGCAAGGAAATGGGAGGAGGCACGGTGAGAAACAGGGAGAGACCACAGGAAGATAGAGGGCAACAACTTCCACAAGGTACTTGTATGGGTATAATTGTTTGTATTTTGTGCAGAGGGGGTAATTTCAGATAAAATACAATTCTCCACCCTCTACGAAACAATTCCACTTTGTTCAGTAAGCCAGAAAGTCTTGGTCCCATGTGGACTGAATTTAATGCAAATAAGGTCCTTAATACACAAGTAAAGAATAAAGTTACTTATTCTCTACTGTAAGAAGTGCCACATTGCCCACTATTTGGGTCCTGTGCCCAGATTGTGACCATGCATGGCAGAGGTGAGATTCCCCCAACTCCAATTTGCTACACTCTCCAAGAGAGATAATTGTGATCAGAGGTGGAACTAGGGGAGGGTGTGAGCAGGGTCACTGCCCAGGGAGTAACCTGACTGGGGGCACGGAAATCTCATTTAGTGCATACACTACCGACACACTTTATTGAAGTGTGGTCGGTACCGCAAGCCGGGAAATCTCCCGGCTTGCTAGTGGCCGCCCCTCGGCGTGCCGCGCGTCATAGACGCGCGGTCACGCGTCATCGGGAGCGTGCGCCCGCTGCACGCATGTCCAGGGGCTCCCCGAGGGAGCCCTGGTGTCCCGCGATCGCGGGACAGCGGCAGGGGGTTCCGGGGAACCCGGCGGACCCGGCAGCGGTAGGGAGAGCGCCCCGATCGGAGGGCGCTCTTCCGCTGCTTCGGCGTGCACCCGTCACACTCGGGCGCGCGCCAGGCTACTGCTGCGGCACAGAACGGGCAAATGCTCGAATAAACTGTGCCGCAGCAGTATGTTGCGGCACTGCATTGATTGACCGGTCAATCTGCACTGCTGCCTGTCACAGTGACATCCTGATCGGGCACTGTGATCAGCTATAGCACTGACCCAGGTGAGATAGTTCAGCACTTTACAAGGAGGGAACAGATGTTGTGGGTGACAGATGCTGGAGGTAGGCGAAGACTGTTGGCCAGAGTAACGTGGAGACTTACTGCACTCTGCATGCCCATCCTCTCCCTGACATCAGGGGAAGGAAGTGGCCCTGGGGTGTGTGTAGGTATGCCAGATGTCAGTGTATGCATAAGTAAGTATGCCTGTGTAGTGGGAGGTGTAGGGGCGTTAAGCTGGAGGACTTAAAACAGGCACAAAAGCACATAGATACCTCTGATTATACCGCACCAAATGCTGATAATATCATGCTGTAGCTGCACTTTACAGAAGATGATGCAGATGTCATCATTGGTTGGTGGGTTCATTAAATCAATCCATCATATCATAACCACACTGTGCATATGATGTACTGAATCAGTAACACCAGGAAGACATCTCCATGTTAGGAGTAGAGTTGAAGTTAACAGAATATGTCCAGCACTGTGGTGTGTAGCCCATAAATAATAATTGTGCACATTACCAGAACAACATACTGTCAACTGCAAGATCATTTTGCTGCTTGTAGCGTATGCTCATCCTGTACAGTGTTGTAGTAGATCCGTCTCTTCAGTGTTCACTGCAACAAAAGTAAGACATTGCATTAATATTACAGACGTTTGGGGGCTGAAATCTCACTTCGCTGCGGACAATTTCCCTTTGCATAAGATTCTTGTGATTATGTCAATGATGATCAATAACTGCATCATAACACAGCCGCTCTATACAGAAGATGTACTTGCTCTCATTGGTCATTGAGGTAATACGTCACACAATGTACAGATATAGCAAGGATTATTTCTCCCACTTGTGCATTATGGCATTATGATGGGAAATGTTGTGAGATTCTGCATTATCAGCATCACTGAATCTTTTGGAAATTAAGTGATATTCTATGTTTTAATGCAATATTATGGGTGATCAGCCGGTAAAATAATAATAGCTTGCTGTATCTGTAGCCATGCTCTACCCATGATGTGCTGAACCAATGACTGCAGAGAGATTCAGAGTGCTAAACATGACTGGAACGCATCTCTGAATAATGGGCAGCAAAGCAGTGCAGAATAGGAGGTGAAAGTATTTAAAATGGAAGATCCTTAGCAGCTGTGTGGAGAGTAGACAGTACAGACTGACCAAGTAAATGGTAAAAGGAGTAACTTCAACATTACTTGGCTTTGTTCTCCACATTGAAGCTTTCCTCCTCTTTAAATCACTAATACTGATGCCATGTGTAACCTGTACTGAGAGTTATATAATCTACTGGCCTAGATGAAACCATATGATGCAAACAGGATCCATCCCACTCCAGATTCATAGAATTGAACCACCTCAACCTTTCATAACAATCACATAGAACTGCAGCTGTGCGCTACTGCACATGTTCTTGTTATGAATGGTAGTAGATGTGGTCCTTGGGTCTTTACTTCATACTGTAGCCACCCTCTACTCATGATGTATTGAATCAACGAAAACCTGCATGGTTCAGATCACAGGAAGGGGTAGAGTAGAGATGAAAATATTCAATGTGAAACCCGTAGCAGCCGGATTGTGTGGAGTCAATAAAACGACAAATACTAAATGGTAAATGAGAAATATACACATTGCTTATCTGTCTCTGTGTAGTAATTTTCCTTCTCTTCAACTGTCCTTCAAATTTTCTCTTTTGCAAGAAAAGGAACACATGGCTTCAATATTCACTTCTGTTCTGCAGTCATCCCTCCTGAAATAAAAGTTAAGCATTGCATTGTTATTATGATAATACATACAATAAACCTTGCTCCAAACCATTTGATGCAAAGCAAATCCACCTCCCACCCACAGCTGTGCTCCTTCTAGAGCATGCATGTCAAACTCCAGTCCTCGAGGGTCCCAAACAGGCCAGGTTTTCAGTAGGGATATCCTGAAAACCTGGCCTGTTTGCGGCCCTCGAGGACTGGAGTTTGACATCCTTGTTCTTGAGCTTCTACCACGCAAGTCATCCATGTGAGTGACACTGTACTGCAGTCCTGGTCTGCACACAATCTACTGAATCAATGACATCACACTGTAAAGGCAATCTACAAGATGTATTAGTTGTCCACACTTCCGAAATGTTACTTTTATGTCCAAATCACTTATTCCCATGACCTGATATTTGTATTTGTTATTTATAGGATTGTCACAAAGAGTTGATGAGGTCACCAAATGATAGTATGTAGAGAGAAAGAGAGATCTCAGAACAGAGCCCTGATGTATACCCACAGACAGATCAATAGAAGACGAAGACATGTTAGCAACAGAGATGGAGAATGTGTGACAGGAAAGTTATGATGAAAACCAGGATAGAACTGTGTTACGGATACCAAGAGAGAGTTTAGAATATGAAGGAGGAGAGTGATTGAGAGCATCAAACGCAGCAGATAGATCAAGTAGGATTAGTAGGGAAAAGTGACCTTGGGAATTTGCTTTAAGCACAGTCTGTAGAACGAGCTGTACGAAAGGCAGGTTGTAAAGGATCCAGGAGGGAATGTGATTTAAGAATGTTGACATTCTAGCAATTAGGAGACAAACAGCAGGAGGGATACAGGGCGGTAGTTAGTAAGGCACATAGGGTGTAGGTTGTTTCTGAGAAAAGGGTGACCACTACAGGCTTAAAGTAAGAGGGTAAAGAGCCAGAGAATAGGGAGGAATTGAAGATGTGGGTGAGAGTGGGGACTAAGAGATGCAGTAAGGTGTGAGGGGATACGATCTAGAGGGCATGGGTTAATACGCTTAGCAGGGAGGTGGAGACAGAGAGGCAAGAGGCAGAGAGTGGTGCAGGGGTTGAGGAAGAGATGTTGCATGTACCTTATCAGAACATTAAAGAACATCAATTCACACTGGTGCAGAGTTGATGATGAATCCAGTTCACCTCCAATTCAATTTTAACAGAAATGTTTCATTCTTCATTACTGAAAAAAAAGAAAAGTAAAAAACATTTCATTACTATTTTCAAAATGGATTGAATTCCCCCAACAATGACTATGTGTTACCAATATATCCCTCTCAGTCCCACTGCAGCATATACTGTACCAGTGTGGAAGTAGGAAGGTACACAGTACCGGTAAAACAATACGTGCCGGTACTATGCACCATATGAATTATAAGGGGATGTAAATCTCCCAGTCTCTCTCCATATCCGCAACAGAGCGGGCTCCGGTCAGTGGCATGGATGCCCATATATGGGTATGCTCATATTTGGGCATCCCATGTCACTGACCGGAGCCGGCTCTGAGTATAGGGATATATGCGGAGACGCAGAGGTGCAAGGAAATGGGAGGAGGCACGGTGAGAAACAGGGAGAGACCACAGGAAGATAGAGGGCAACAACTTCCACAAGGTACTTGTATGGGTATAATTGTTTGTATTTTGTGCAGAGGGGGTAATTTCAGATAAAATACAATTCTCCACCCTCTACGAAACAATTCCACTTTGTTCAGTAAGCCAGAAAGTCTTGGTCCCATGTGGACTGAATTTAATGCAAATAAGGTCCTTAATACACAAGTAAAGAATAAAGTTACTTATTCTCTACTGTAAGAAGTGCCACATTGCCCACTATTTGGGTCCTGTGCCCAGATTGTGACCATGCATGGCAGAGGTGAGATTCCCCCAACTCCAATTTGCTACACTCTCCAAGAGAGATAATTGTGATCAGAGGTGGAACTAGGGGAGGGTGTGAGCAGGGTCACTGCCCAGGGAGTAACCTGACTGGGGGCACGGAAATCTCATTTAGTGCATACACTACCGACACACTTTATTGAAGTGTGGTCGGTACCACAAGCCGGGAAATCTCCCGGCTTGCTAGTGGCCGCCCCTCGGCGTGCCGCGCGTCATAGACGCGCGGTCACGCGTCATCGGGAGCGTGCGCCCGCTGCACGCATGTCCAGGGGCTCCCCGAGGGAGCCCTGGTGTCCCGCGATCGCGGGACAGCGGCAGGGGGTTCCGGGGGACCCGGCGGACCCGGCAGCGGTAGGGAGAGCGCCCCGATCGGAGGGCGCTCTTCCGCTGCTTCGGCGTGCGCCCGTCACACTCGGGCGCGCGCCAGGCTACTGCTGCGGCACAGAACGGGCAAATGCTCGAATAAACTGTGCCGCAGCAGTATGTTGTGGCACTGCATTGATTGACCGGTCAATCTGCACTGCTGCCTGTCACAGTGACATCCTGATCGGGCACTGTGATCAGCTATAGCACTGACCCAGGTGAGATAGTTCAGCACTTTACAAGGAGGGAACAGATGTTGTGGGTGACAGATGCTGGAGGTAGGCCAAGACTGTTGGCCAGAGTAACGTGGAGATTTACTGCACTCTGCATGCCCATCCTCTCCCTGACATCAGGGGAAGGAAGTGGCCCTGGGGTGTGTGTAGGTATGCCAGATGTCAGTGTATGCATAAGTAAGTATGCCTGTGTAGTGGGAGGTGTAGGGGCGTTAAGCTGGAGGACTTAAAACAGGCACAAAAGCACATAGATACCTCTGATTATACCGCACCAAATGCTGATAATATCATGCTGTAGCTGCACTTTACAGAAGATGATGCAGATGTCATCATTGGTTGGTGGGTTCATTAAATCAATCCATCATATCATAACCACACTGTGCATATGATGTACTGAATCAGTAACACCAGGAAGACATCTCCATGTTAGGAGTAGAGTTGAAGTTAACAGAATATGTCCAGCACTGTGGTGTGTAGCCCATAAATAATAATTGTGCACATTACCAGAACAACATACTGTCAACTGCAAGATCATTTTGCTGCTTGTAGCGTATGCTCATCCTGTACAGTGTTGTAGTAGATCCGTCTCTTCAGTGTTCACTGCAACAAAAGTAAGACATTGCATTAATATTACAGACGTTTGGGGGCTGAAATCTCACTTCGCTGCGGACAATTTCCCTTTGCATAAGATTCTTGTGATTATGTCAATGATGATCAATAACTGCATCATAACACAGCCGCTCTATACAGAAGATGTACTTGCTCTCATTGGTCATTGAGGTAATACGTCACACAATGTACAGATATAGCAAGGATTATTTCTCCCACTTGTGCATTATGGCATTATGATGGGAAATGTTGTGAGATTCTGCATTATCAGCATCACTGAATCTTTTGGAAATTAAGTGATATTCTATGTTTTAATGCAATATTATGGGTGATCAGCCGGTAAAATAATAATAGCTTGCTGTATCTGTAGCCATGCTCTACCCATGATGTGCTGAACCAATGACTGCAGAGAGATTCAGAGTGCTAAACATGACTGGAACGCATCTCTGAATAATGGGCAGCAAAGCAGTGCAGAATAGGAGGTGAAAGTATTTAAAATGGAAGATCCTTAGCAGCTGTGTGGAGAGTAGACAGTACAGACTGACCAAGTAAATGGTAAAAGGAGTAACTTCAACATTACTTGGCTTTGTTCTCCACATTGAAGCTTTCCTCCTCTTTAAATCACTAATACTGATGCCATGTGTAACCTGTACTGAGAGTTATATAATCTACTGGCCTAGATGAAACCATATGATGCAAACAGGATCCATCCCACTCCAGATTCATAGAATTGAACCACCTCAACCTTTCATAACAATCACATAGAACTGCAGCTGTGCGCTACTGCACATGTTCTTGTTATGAATGGTAGTAGATGTGGTCCTTGGGTCTTTACTTCATACTGTAGCCACACTCTACTCATGATGTATTGAATCAACGAAAACTTGCATGGTTCAGATCACAGGAAGGGGTAGAGTAGAGATGAAAATATTCAATGTGAAACCCGTAGCAGCCGGATTGTGTGGAGTCAATAAAACGACAAATACTAAATGGTAAATGAGAAATATACACATTGCTTATCTGTCTCTGTGTAGTAATTTTCCTTCTCTTCAACTGTCCTTCAAATTTTCTCTTTTGCAAGAAAAGGAACACATGGCTTCAATATTCACTTCTGTTCTGCAGTCATCCCTCCTGAAATAAAAGTTAAGCATTGCATTGTTATTATGATAATACATACAATAAACCTTGCTCCAAACCATTTGATGCAAAGCAAATCCACCTCCCACCCACAGCTGTGCTCCTTCTAGAGCATGCATGTCAAACTCCAGTCCTCGAGGGTCCCAAACAGGCCAGGTTTTCAGTAGGGATATCCTGAAAACCTGGCCTGTTTGCGGCCCTCGAGGACTGGAGTTTGACATCCTTGTTCTTGAGCTTCTACCACGCAAGTCATCCATGTGAGTGACACTGTACTGCAGTCCTGGTCTGCACACAATCTACTGAATCAATGACATCACACTGTAAAGGCAATCTACAAGATGTATTAGTTGTCCACACTTCCGAAATGTTACTTTTATGTCCAAATCACTTATTCCCATGACCTGATATTTGTATTTGTTATTTATAGGATTGTCACAAAGAGTTGATGAGGTCACCAAATGATAGTATGTAGAGAGAAAGAGAGATCTCAGAACAGAGCCCTGATGTATACCCACAGACAGATCAATAGAAGACGAAGACATGTTAGCAACAGAGATGGAGAATGTGTGACAGGAAAGTTATGATGAAAACCAGGATAGAACTGTGTTACGGATACCAAGAGAGAGTTTAGAATATGAAGGAGGAGAGTGATTGAGAGCATCAAACGCAGCAGATAGATCAAGTAGGATTAGTAGGGAAAAGTGACCTTGGGAATTTGCTTTAAGCACAGTCTGTAGAACGAGCTGTACGAAAGGCAGGTTGTAAAGGATCCAGGAGGGAATGTGATTTAAGAATGTTGACATTCTAGCAATTAGGAGACAAACAGCAGGAGGGATACAGGGCGGTAGTTAGTAAGGCACATAGGGTGTAGGTTGTTTCTGAGAAAAGGGTGACCACTACAGGCTTAAAGTAAGAGGGTAAAGAGCCAGAGAATAGGGAGGAATTGAAGATGTGGGTGAGAGTGGGGACTAAGAGATGCAGTAAGGTGTGAGGGGATACGATCTAGAGGGCATGTGGTAGAGGGAGAAGAGAAGATGATTTGCTTCCAGCTCTGTAAGAGAAGAAAAAGAGTCAAATGCAGAAGGAGAATTAGGTAGAAGGAGAGAAGGGGGAAGGGACAGAAGGAATCTCCTTGTGGGTGGCATCCACCTTGCCTCTGAAGTAGTCAAATGCTTGAGGAGAAGTGAAGGAAGGATGGCAAGTGTGAGGAGAAGGTTAGTGGAGGGAGTCAAATACAGGGAAAAAAAGACAGCGTAAATTAAATTTGAGTGTTGATGAATGTGAAAAAAAAGTAGTGTGGTTTGGCCCCAGAGAGCAGCTTTATACAGGACTGGAGACATTTTTACTGTAGAAAAATCAAATATCAATTGTGTGATTTCCTTCATAGGCATTAAGAACAGCGAGTGGAAGTGTGATGAACATGTTTGGGAATTTAGCCAAGGGTGTGGGCTAGAGGGACAAGTGTGTCAGAGCCTAGAGGGGGCATATAGATAGGAGGATAGCATTGTAAGAGTTAATAAGATTGTTAGTTTAAGCGGAAAGAGAGAGAGAGCAGAGAGGTTAGAGTAGATGTCAGAGGAGAGTTTAATTAAGCAGAGGCAAATCAGTGGGACAGGTAAGATGGGGTGAGGGGAATGACTGATTGTGAATGATGAGAGCAGAAGAGGTCATGTACAACTAGAGCCTTGTTAGTCAGAGAACGGACATTCCAGATGGCATAGGAGAAGGGAAGAGAAAAGTAAGGAAAGGAATGTGGATTACATTAGATAGGTTAACACTCTTAGCAGGGAGGCAGAGGCAGGGAGGCCCGATGTGTATATGAGCAGGTTCAAGATTATAAGAGATATCCCACACATCAGCAAACATAGAAGGAGACACAGAGATAGGTGTAGAGAGAGACAGAGATAGCTCTATGTAGAGAGAGAGGGACGTAGAGAGAATGAGACAGATAGGCGCAGAGAGAGGGGGCGCAGAGAGAGGAGGCGCCAAAAGAGGGGGCGCAGAGAGAGGGGGCACAGAGAATAGGATATTAAAGAGTGCTTTTCATTGAGCAGTGCAGAAATAGCTGCAATAGAGGTCTGTACAAATGGTGCAGTGTGTAGACACATGCAAAGGTAGGGGAAGGAAAGAGGAGAACATGTGGATAAAAGCAGGAGTGTGGAAGTTAGAGAAATTAGAAAAGTTTAACAGAGGAGTGAGGAAACAGCCAGCAGAAAGAACAAGAGAGAGGTTACATTGGGATGACGTTCTGTGGTAAAGAGAAAATGCTAGGAGAGAGCTTTCAAATATTAGAGGACATGAATTGAGGGAGCAAATGTATAAATCAAAACCTGAGGGGGAGGTATAGCACGAAAGCTTGCACAGCAGATTATAGTCTTAATGTTGCGTGTACCTGTCAGGGTATTCAAGAAGTTAAATTCTCACAAGTGCAGAGTTCATGATGAAATGCTGAATCTAGTCCCCCTCCAATTTAATTTTAATATAACTTTTCCATTCTTCATTACTGCAAAAAGCAAACAAAACAAAACCACATTGCATTACTATTTTCAAAATGGATTGAATGGCATATTCAACAGTGACTGTGTGATGCCAATATTCCCCACTCACTCGTAGTGAAGCACATATTGTACTAGTGTTGAAAGTAGGCCGGTAGAGTCAGGTACGCAGTACTGATAAAACAATAAGTGCCCGTCGTAAGTACCAGCTCCGCAACAGTGCGGGCATCACATTAGTGACGTGGATGAACATATATGGATAAGCCCATATTAAGGCATCACGTGACCAGAGCCGTCACTGACTGGGTATACGTAAAGACGCAGGGAGATGCAAGGAAAGGGAGGGAGAGAGACAGGGAGAAGATGTGAAACGGAGGAAGGCACGGATGGAGGGAGTTCTTCCGAGCTTCTGCGGGCCTCTCTCTTTCACTGGTGCATGCCGGGAGCTGGTCCCAACATCCACAAAGTGTGTGTGTATTATTGGTTGTATTTTATGGGGGTAGGAGGGTAGTGTGTATATTGTGTGTGTGGGAGTATTATATTGTGTGTAGAGGTGCAGAGGAGAGTACTAGATTGTGTATCTTGTGTAAGGGTGTTGTGTATATTGTGTTTGGAGCTATAATATTATTGGGGAGATTAGTATTGAGGAGGTATTATAGTGTGTATTGTGGGGAGTATTAGTGTGTGTATTGTTTGTGGGTGACAGATGCTGGGGGTATGCAGCAATCCCTGCACTGAGGTCCGAGGCGGCTCTGCATCGCTCGCACGCACTGTGGATGACCAAGCATGTGCCCATGATAATCATGGCCTTAGAGGGATGAGTGTGTCAGAGCCTAGAAGGGGCATATATATGATGGAGGAGGGAGGAGGAGGAGGGAGGAGGAGGAGATGATAGCATTGTAAAAGTTAACAAGATAGTTAGTTTAAGCAGAAAGTGAGGAGAGGTTAGAGATAAGGGTAGATGTCAGAGGAGAGAGTTCAATTAAGCTGAGGTATCGAGTAGGACAGGGGTGAGGGGAATGAGAGGTGGTGGATGATGAGAGCAGAAGAGGTCATGTACAAATAGACCTTGTTAGTCAGAGAGCAGTCATTCCAGAGGGCACGTGAGAAGTGAAGAGTAAAGTGAGACATGGAATGTGGATTACATTAGATGGGTTAATACGCTTAGCAGGGAGGTGGAGAGAGAGAGGCAAGAGGCAGAGAGTGGTGCAGGGGTTGAGGAAGAGATGTTGCATGTACCTTATCAGAACATTAAAGAACATCAATTCACACTGGTGCAGAGTTGATGATGAATCCAGTTCACCTCCAATTCAATTTTAACAGAAATGTTTCATTCTTCATTACTGAAAAAAAAGAAAAGTAAAAAACATTTCATTACTATTTTCAAAATGGATTGAATTCCCCCAACAATGACTATGTGTTACCAATATATCCCTCTCAGTCCCACTGCAGCATATACTGTACCAGTGTGAAAGTAGGAAGGTACACAGTACCGGTAAAACAATACGTGCCGGTACTATGCACCATATGAATTATAAGGGGATGTAAATCTCCCAGTCTCTCTCCATATCCGCAACAGAGCGGGCTCCGGTCAGTGGCATGGATGCCCATATATGGGTATGCTCATATTTGGGCATCCCATGTCACTGACCGGAGCCGGCTCTGAGTATAGGGATATATGCGGAGACGCAGAGGTGCAAGGAAATGGGAGGAGGCACGGTGAGAAACAGGGAGAGACCACAGGAAGATAGAGGGCAACAACTTCCACAAGGTACTTGTATGGGTATAATTGTTTGTATTTTGTGCAGAGGGGGTAATTTCAGATAAAATACAATTCTCCACCCTCTACGAAACAATTCCACTTTGTTCAGTAAGCCAGAAAGTCTTGGTCCCATGTGGACTGAATTTAATGCAAATAAGGTCCTTAATACACAAGTAAAGAATAAAGTTACTTATTCTCTACTGTAAGAAGTGCCACATTGCCCACTATTTGGGTCCTGTGCCCAGATTGTGACCATGCATGGCAGAGGTGAGATTCCCCCAACTCCAATTTGCTACACTCTCCAAGAGAGATAATTGTGATCAGAGGTGGAACTAGGGGAGGGTGTGAGCAGGGTCACTGCCCAGGGAGTAACCTGACTGGGGGCACGGAAATCTCATTTAGTGCATATGTTGCGGCACTGCATTGATTGACCGGTCAATCTGCACTGCTGCCTGTCACAGTGACATCCTGATCGGGCACTGTGATCAGCTATAGCACTGACCCAGGTGAGATAGTTCAGCACTTTACAAGGAGGGAACAGATGTTGTGGGTGACAGATGCTGGAGGTAGGCCAAGACTGTTGGCCAGAGTAACGTGGAGACTTACTGCACTCTGCATGCCCATCCTCTCCCTGACATCAGGGGAAGGAAGTGGCCCTGGGGTGTGTGTAGGTATGCCAGATGTCAGTGTATGCATAAGTAAGTATGCCTGTGTAGTGGGAGGTGTAGGGGCGTTAAGCTGGAGGACTTAAAACAGGCACAAAAGCACATAGATACCTCTGATTATACCGCACCAAATGCTGATAATATCATGCTGTAGCTGCACTTTACAGAAGATGATGCAGATGTCATCATTGGTTGGTGGGTTCATTAAATCAATCCATCATATCATAACCACACTGTGCATATGATGTACTGAATCAGTAACACCAGGAAGACATCTCCATGTTAGGAGTAGAGTTGAAGTTAACAGAATATGTCCAGCACTGTGGTGTGTAGCCCATAAATAATAATTGTGCACATTACCAGAACAACATACTGTCAACTGCAAGATCATTTTGCTGCTTGTAGCGTATGCTCATCCTGTACAGTGTTGTAGTAGATCCGTCTCTTCAGTGTTCACTGCAACAAAAGTAAGACATTGCATTAATATTACAGACGTTTGGGGGCTGAAATCTCACTTCGCTGCGGACAATTTCCCTTTGCATAAGATTCTTGTGATTATGTCAATGATGATCAATAACTGCATCATAACACAGCCGCTCTATACAGAAGATGTACTTGCTCTCATTGGTCATTGAGGTAATACGTCACACAATGTACAGATATAGCAAGGATTATTTCTCCCACTTGTGCATTATGGCATTATGATGGGAAATGTTGTGAGATTCTGCATTATCAGCATCACTGAATCTTTTGGAAATTAAGTGATATTCTATGTTTTAATGCAATATTATGGGTGATCAGCCGGTAAAATAATAATAGCTTGCTGTATCTGTAGCCATGCTCTACCCATGATGTGCTGAACCAATGACTGCAGAGAGATTCAGAGTGCTAAACATGACTGGAACGCATCTCTGAATAATGGGCAGCAAAGCAGTGCAGAATAGGAGGTGAAAGTATTTAAAATGGAAGATCCTTAGCAGCTGTGTGGAGAGTAGACAGTACAGACTGACCAAGTAAATGGTAAAAGGAGTAACTTCAACATTACTTGGCTTTGTTCTCCACATTGAAGCTTTCCTCCTCTTTAAATCACTAATACTGATGCCATGTGTAACCTGTACTGAGAGTTATATAATCTACTGGCCTAGATGAAACCATATGATGCAAACAGGATCCATCCCACTCCAGATTCATAGAATTGAACCACCTCAACCTTTCATAACAATCACATAGAACTGCAGCTGTGCGCTACTGCACATGTTCTTGTTATGAATGGTAGTAGATGTGGTCCTTGGGTCTTTACTTCATACTGTAGCCACACTCTACTCATGATGTATTGAATCAACGAAAACTTGCATGGTTCAGATCACAGGAAGGGGTAGAGTAGAGATGAAAATATTCAATGTGAAACCCGTAGCAGCCGGATTGTGTGGAGTCAATAAAACGACAAATACTAAATGGTAAATGAGAAATATACACATTGCTTATCTGTCTCTGTGTAGTAATTTTCCTTCTCTTCAACTGTCCTTCAAATTTTCTCTTTTGCAAGAAAAGGAACACATGGCTTCAATATTCACTTCTGTTCTGCAGTCATCCCTCCTGAAATAAAAGTTAAGCATTGCATTGTTATTATGATAATACATACAATAAACCTTGCTCCAAACCATTTGATGCAAAGCAAATCCACCTCCCACCCACAGCTGTGCTCCTTCTAGAGCATGCATGTCAAACTCCAGTCCTCGAGGGTCCCAAACAGGCCAGGTTTTCAGTAGGGATATCCTGAAAACCTGGCCTGTTTGCTGCCCTCGAGGACTGGAGTTTGACATCCTTGTTCTTGAGCTTCTACCACGCAAGTCATCCATGTGAGTGACACTGTACTGCAGTCCTGGTCTGCACACAATCTACTGAATCAATGACATCACACTGTAAAGGCAATCTACAAGATGTATTAGTTGTCCACACTTCCGAAATGTTACTTTTATGTCCAAATCACTTATTCCCATGACCTGATATTTGTATTTGTTATTTATAGGATTGTCACAAAGAGTTGATGAGGTCACCAAATGATAGTATGTAGAGAGAAAGAGAGATCTCAGAACAGAGCCCTGATGTATACCCACAGACAGATCAATAGAAGACGAAGACATGTTAGCAACAGAGATGGAGAATGTGTGACAGGAAAGTTATGATGAAAACCAGGATAGAACTGTGTTACGGATACCAAGAGAGAGTTTAGAATATGAAGGAGGAGAGTGATTGAGAGCATCAAACGCAGCAGATAGATCAAGTAGGATTAGTAGGGAAAAGTGACCTTGGGAATTTGCTTTAAGCACAGTCTGTAGAACGAGCTGTACGAAAGGCAGGTTGTAAAGGATCCAGGAGGGAATGTGATTTAAGAATGTTGACATTCTAGCAATTAGGAGACAAACAGCAGGAGGGATACAGGGCGGTAGTTAGTAAGGCACATAGGGTGTAGGTTGTTTCTGAGAAAAGGGTGACCACTACAGGCTTAAAGTAAGAGGGTAAAGAGCCAGAGAATAGGGAGGAATTGAAGATGTGGGTGAGAGTGGGGACTAATCGATGCAGTAAGGTGTGAGGGGATACGATCTAGAGGGCATGTGGTAGAGGGAGAAGAGAAGATGATTAGCTTCCAGCTCTGTAAGAGAAGAAAAGGAGTCAAATGCAGAAGGAGAATTAGGTAGAAGGAGAGAAGGGGGAAGGGACAGAAGGAATCTCCTTGTGGGTGGCATCCACCTTGCCTCTGAAGTAGTCAAATGCTTGAGGAGAAGTGAAGGAAGGATGGCAAGTGTGAGGAGAAGGTTAGTGGAGGGAGTCAAATACAGGGAAAAAAAGACAGCGTAAATTAAATTTGAGTGTTGATGAATGTGAAAAAAAAGTAGTGTGGTTTGGCCCCAGAGAGCAGCTTTATACAGGACTGGAGACATTTTTACTGTAGAAAAATCAAATATCAATTGTGTGATTTCCTTCATAGGCATTAAGAACAGCGAGTGGAAGTGTGATGAACATGTTTGGGAATTTAGCCAAGGGTGTGGGCTAGAGGGACAAGTGTGTCAGAGCCTAGAGGGGGCATATAGATAGGAGGATAGCATTGTAAGAGTTAATAAGATTGTTAGTTTAAGCGGAAAGAGAGAGAGAGCAGAGAGGTTAGAGTAGATGTCAGAGGAGAGTTTAATTAAGCAGAGGCAAATCAGTGGGACAGGTAAGATGGGGTGAGGGGAATGACTGATTGTGAATGATGAGAGCAGAAGAGGTCATGTACAACTAGAGCCTTGTTAGTCAGAGAACGGACATTCCAGATGGCATAGGAGAAGGGAAGAGAAAAGTAAGGAAAGGAATGTGGATTACATTAGATAGGTTAACACTCTTAGCAGGGAGGCCCGATGTGTATATGAGCAGGTTCAAGATTATAAGAGATATCCCACACATCAGCAAACATAGAAGGAGACACAGAGATAGGTGTAGAGAGAGACAGAGATAGCTCTATGTAGAGAGAGAGGGACGTAGAGAGAATGAGACAGATAGGCGCAGAGAGAGGGGGCGCAGAGAGAGGAGGCGCCAAAAGAGGGGGCGCAGAGAGAGGGGGCCCAGAGAATAGGATATTAAAGAGTGCTTTTCATTGAGCAGTGCAGAAATAGCTGCAATAGAGGTCTGTACAAATGGTGCAGTGTGTAGACACATGCAAAGGTAGGGGAAGGAAAGAGGAGAACATGTGGATAAAAGCAGGAGTGTGGAAGTTAGAGAAATTAGAAAAGTTTAACAGAGGAGTGAGGAAACAGCCAGCAGAAAGAACAAGAGAGAGGTTACATTGGGATGACGTTCTGTGGTAAAGAGAAAATGCTAGGAGAGAGCTTTCAAATATTAGAGGACATGAATTGAGGGAGCAAATGTATAAATCAAAACCTGAGGGGGAGGTATAGCACGAAAGCTTGCACAGCAGATTATAGTCTTAATGTTGCGTGTACCTGTCAGGGTATTCAAGAAGTTAAATTCTCACAAGTGCAGAGTTCATGATGAAATGCTGAATCTAGTCCCCCTCCAATTTAATTTTAATATAACTTTTCCATTCTTCATTACTGCAAAAAGCAAACAAAACAAAACCACATTGCATTACTATTTTCAAAATGGATTGAATGGCATATTCAACAGTGACTGTGTGATGCCAATATTCCCCACTCACTCGTAGTGAAGCACATATTGTACTAGTGTTGAAAGTAGGCCGGTAGAGTCAGGTACGCAGTACTGATAAAACAATAAGTGCCCGTCGTAAGTACCAGCTCCGCAACAGTGCGGGCATCACATTAGTGACGTGGATGAACATATATGGATAAGCCCATATTAAGGCATCACGTGACCAGAGCCGTCACTGACTGGGTATACGTAAAGACGCAGGGAGATGCAAGGAAAGGGAGGGAGAGAGACAGGGAGAAGATGTGAAACGGAGGAAGGCACGGATGGAGGGAGTTCTTCCGAGCTTCTGCGGGCCTCTCTCTTTCACTGGTGCATGCCGGGAGCTGGTCCCAACATCCACAAAGTGTGTGTGTATTATTGGTTGTATTTTATGGGGGTAGGAGGGTAGTGTGTATATTGTGTGTGTGGGAGTATTATATTGTGTGTAGAGGTGCAGAGGAGAGTACTAGATTGTGTATCTTGTGTAAGGGTGTTGTGTATATTGTGTTTGGAGCTATAATATTATTGGGGAGATTAGTATTGAGGAGGTATTATAGTGTGTATTGTGGGGAGTATTAGTGTGTGTATTGTTTGTGGGTGACAGATGCTGGGGGTATGCAGCAATCCCTGCACTGAGGTCCGAGGCGGCTCTGCATCGCTCGCACGCACTGTGGATGACCAAGCATGTGCCCATGATAATCATGGCCTTAGAGGGATGAGTGTGTCAGAGCCTAGAAGGGGCATATATATGATGGAGGAGGGAGGAGGAGGAGGGAGGAGGAGGAGATGATAGCATTGTAAAAGTTAACAAGATAGTTAGTTTAAGCAGAAAGTGAGGAGAGGTTAGAGATAAGGGTAGATGTCAGAGGAGAGAGTTCAATTAAGCTGAGGTATCGAGTAGGACAGGGGTGAGGGGAATGAGAGGTGGTGGATGATGAGAGCAGAAGAGGTCATGTACAAATAGACCTTGTTAGTCAGAGAGCAGTCATTCCAGAGGGCACGTGAGAAGTGAAGAGTAAAGTGAGACATGGAATGTGGATTACATTAGATGGGTTAATACGCTTAGCAGGGAGGTGGAGAGAGAGAGGCAAGAGGCAGAGAGTGGTGCAGGGGTTGAGGAAGAGATGTTGCATGTACCTTATCAGAACATTAAAGAACATCAATTCACACTGGTGCAGAGTTGATGATGAATCCAGTTCACCTCCAATTCAATTTTAACAGAAATGTTTCATTCTTCATTACTGAAAAAAAAGAAAAGTAAAAAACATTTCATTACTATTTTCAAAATGGATTGAATTCCCCCAACAATGACTATGTGTTACCAATATATCCCTCTCAGTCCCACTGCAGCATATACTGTACCAGTGTGAAAGTAGGAAGGTACACAGTACCGGTAAAACAATACGTGCCGGTACTATGCACCATATGAATTATAAGGGGATGTAAATCTCCCAGTCTCTCTCCATATCCGCAACAGAGCGGGCTCCGGTCAGTGGCATGGATGCCCATATATGGGTATGCTCATATTTGGGCATCCCATGTCACTGACCGGAGCCGGCTCTGAGTATAGGGATATATGCGGAGACGCAGAGGTGCAAGGAAATGGGAGGAGGCACGGTGAGAAACAGGGAGAGACCACAGGAAGATAGAGGGCAACAACTTCCACAAGGTACTTGTATGGGTATAATTGTTTGTATTTTGTGCAGAGGGGGTAATTTCAGATAAAATACAATTCTCCACCCTCTACGAAACAATTCCACTTTGTTCAGTAAGCCAGAAAGTCTTGGTCCCATGTGGACTGAATTTAATGCAAATAAGGTCCTTAATACACAAGTAAAGAATAAAGTTACTTATTCTCTACTGTAAGAAGTGCCACATTGCCCACTATTTGGGTCCTGTGCCCAGATTGTGACCATGCATGGCAGAGGTGAGATTCCCCCAACTCCAATTTGCTACACTCTCCAAGAGAGATAATTGTGATCAGAGGTGGAACTAGGGGAGGGTGTGAGCAGGGTCACTGCCCAGGGAGTAACCTGACTGGGGGCACGGAAATCTCATTTAGTGCATATGTTGCGGCACTGCATTGATTGACCGGTCAATCTGCACTGCTGCCTGTCACAGTGACATCCTGATCGGGCACTGTGATCAGCTATAGCACTGACCCAGGTGAGATAGTTCAGCACTTTACAAGGAGGGAACAGATGTTGTGGGTGACAGATGCTGGAGGTAGGCCAAGACTGTTGGCCAGAGTAACGTGGAGACTTACTGCACTCTGCATGCCCATCCTCTCCCTGACATCAGGGGAAGGAAGTGGCCCTGGGGTGTGTGTAGGTATGCCAGATGTCAGTGTATGCATAAGTAAGTATGCCTGTGTAGTGGGAGGTGTAGGGGCGTTAAGCTGGAGGACTTAAAACAGACACAAAAGCACATAGATACCTCTGATTATACCGCACCAAATGCTGATAATATCATGCTGTAGCTGCACTTTACAGAAGATGATGCAGATGTCATCATTGGTTGGTGGGTTCATTAAATCAATCCATCATATCATAACCACACTGTGCATATGATGTACTGAATCAGTAACACCAGGAAGACATCTCCATGTTAGGAGTAGAGTTGAAGTTAACAGAATATGTCCAGCACTGTGGTGTGTAGCCCATAAATAATAATTGTGCACATTACCAGAACAACATACTGTCAACTGCAAGATCATTTTGCTGCTTGTAGCGTATGCTCATCCTGTACAGTGTTGTAGTAGATCCGTCTCTTCAGTGTTCACTGCAACAAAAGTAAGACATTGCATTAATATTACAGACGTTTGGGGGCTGAAATCTCACTTCGCTGCGGACAATTTCCCTTTGCATAAGATTCTTGTGATTATGTCAATGATGATCAATAACTGCATCATAACACAGCCGCTCTATACAGAAGATGTACTTGCTCTCATTGGTCATTGAGGTAATACGTCACACAATGTACAGATATAGCAAGGATTATTTCTCCCACTTGTGCATTATGGCATTATGATGGGAAATGTTGTGAGATTCTGCATTATCAGCATCACTGAATCTTTTGGAAATTAAGTGATATTCTATGTTTTAATGCAATATTATGGGTGATCAGCCGGTAAAATAATAATAGCTTGCTGTATCTGTAGCCATGCTCTACCCATGATGTGCTGAACCAATGACTGCAGAGAGATTCAGAGTGCTAAACATGACTGGAACGCATCTCTGAATAATGGGCAGCAAAGCAGTGCAGAATAGGAGGTGAAAGTATTTAAAATGGAAGATCCTTAGCAGCTGTGTGGAGAGTAGACAGTACAGACTGACCAAGTAAATGGTAAAAGGAGTAACTTCAACATTACTTGGCTTTGTTCTCCACATTGAAGCTTTCCTCCTCTTTAAATCACTAATACTGATGCCATGTGTAACCTGTACTGAGAGTTATATAATCTACTGGCCTAGATGAAACCATATGATGCAAACAGGATCCATCCCACTCCAGATTCATAGAATTGAACCACCTCAACCTTTCATAACAATCACATAGAACTGCAGCTGTGCGCTACTGCACATGTTCTTGTTATGAATGGTAGTAGATGTGGTCCTTGGGTCTTTACTTCATACTGTAGCCACCCTCTACTCATGATGTATTGAATCAACGAAAACTTGCATGGTTCAGATCACAGGAAGGGGTAGAGTAGAGATGAAAATATTCAATGTGAAACCCGTAGCAGCCGGATTGTGTGGAGTCAATAAAACGACAAATACTAAATGGTAAATGAGAAATATACACATTGCTTATCTGTCTCTGTGTAGTAATTTTCCTTCTCTTCAACTGTCCTTCAAATTTTCTCTTTTGCAAGAAAAGGAACACATGGCTTCAATATTCACTTCTGTTCTGCAGTCATCCCTCCTGAAATAAAAGTTAAGCATTGCATTGTTATTATGATAATACATACAATAAACCTTGCTCCAAACCATTTGATGCAAAGCAAATCCACCTCCCACCCACAGCTGTGCTCCTTCTAGAGCATGCATGTCAAACTCCAGTCCTCGAGGGTCCCAAACAGGCCAGGTTTTCAGTAGGGATATCCTGAAAACCTGGCCTGTTTGCTGCCCTCGAGGACTGGAGTTTGACATCCTTGTTCTTGAGCTTCTACCACGCAAGTCATCCATGTGAGTGACACTGTACTGCAGTCCTGGTCTGCACACAATCTACTGAATCAATGACATCACACTGTAAAGGCAATCTACAAGATGTATTAGTTGTCCACACTTCCGAAATGTTACTTTTATGTCCAAATCACTTATTCCCATGACCTGATATTTGTATTTGTTATTTATAGGATTGTCACAAAGAGTTGATGAGGTCACCAAATGATAGTATGTAGAGAGAAAGAGAGATCTCAGAACAGAGCCCTGATGTATACCCACAGACAGATCAATAGAAGACGAAGACATGTTAGCAACAGAGATGGAGAATGTGTGACAGGAAAGTTATGATGAAAACCAGGATAGAACTGTGTTACGGATACCAAGAGAGAGTTTAGAATATGAAGGAGGAGAGTGATTGAGAGCATCAAACGCAGCAGATAGATCAAGTAGGATTAGTAGGGAAAAGTGACCTTGGGAATTTGCTTTAAGCACAGTCTGTAGAACGAGCTGTACGAAAGGCAGGTTGTAAAGGATCCAGGAGGGAATGTGATTTAAGAATGTTGACATTCTAGCAATTAGGAGACAAACAGCAGGAGGGATACAGGGCGGTAGTTAGTAAGGCACATAGGGTGTAGGTTGTTTCTGAGAAAAGGGTGACCACTACAGGCTTAAAGTAAGAGGGTAAAGAGCCAGAGAATAGGGAGGAATTGAAGATGTGGGTGAGAGTGGGGACTAAGAGATGCAGTAAGGTGTGAGGGGATACGATCTAGAGGGCATGTGGTAGAGGGAGAAGAGAAGATGATTAGCTTCCAGCTCTGTAAGAGAAGAAAAGGAGTCAAATGCAGAAGGAGAATTAGGTAGAAGGAGAGAAGGGGGAAGGGACAGAAGGAATCTCCTTGTGGGTGGCATCCACCTTGCCTCTGAAGTAGTCAAATGCTTGAGGAGAAGTGAAGGAAGGATGGCAAGTGTGAGGAGAAGGTTAGTGGAGGGAGTCAAATACAGGGAAAAAAAGACAGCGTAAATTAAATTTGAGTGTTGATGAATGTGAAAAAAAAGTAGTGTGGTTTGGCCCCAGAGAGCAGCTTTATACAGGACTGGAGACATTTTTACTGTAGAAAAATCAAATATCAATTGTGTGATTTCCTTCATAGGCATTAAGAACAGCGAGTGGAAGTGTGATGAACATGTTTGGGAATTTAGCCAAGGGTGTGGGCTAGAGGGACAAGTGTGTCAGAGCCTAGAGGGGGCATATAGATAGGAGGATAGCATTGTAAGAGTTAATAAGATTGTTAGTTTAAGCGGAAAGAGAGAGAGAGCAGAGAGGTTAGAGTAGATGTCAGAGGAGAGTTTAATTAAGCAGAGGCAAATCAGTGGGACAGGTAAGATGGGGTGAGGGGAATGACTGATTGTGAATGATGAGAGCAGAAGAGGTCATGTACAACTAGAGCCTTGTTAGTCAGAGAACGGACATTCCAGATGGCATAGGAGAAGGGAAGAGAAAAGTAAGGAAAGGAATGTGGATTACATTAGATAGGTTAACACTCTTAGCAGGGAGGCCCGATGTGTATATGAGCAGGTTCAAGATTATAAGAGATATCCCACACATCAGCAAACATAGAAGGAGACACAGAGATAGGTGTAGAGAGAGACAGAGATAGCTCTATGTAGAGAGAGAGGGACCTGGAGAGAATGAGACAGATAGGCGCAGAGAGAGGGGGCGCAGAGAGAGGAGGCGCCAAAAGAGGGGGCGCAGAGAGAGGGGGCCCAGAGAATAGGATATTAAAGAGTGCTTTTCATTGAGCAGTGCAGAAATAGCTGCAATAGAGGTCTGTACAAATGGTGCAGTGTGTAGACACATGCAAAGGTAGGGGAAGGAAAGAGGAGAACATGTGGATAAAAGCAGGAGTGTGGAAGTTAGAGAAATTAGAAAAGTTTAACAGAGGAGTGAGGAAACAGCAAGCAGAAAGAACAAGAGAGAGGTTACATTGGGATGACGTTCTGTGGTAAAGAGAAAATGCTAGGAGAGAGCTTTCAAATATTAGAGGACATGAATTGAGGGAGCAAATGTATAAATCAAAACCTGAGGGGGAGGTATAGCACGAAAGCTTGCACAGCAGATTATAGTCTTAATGTTGCGTGTACCTGTCAGGGTATTCAAGAAGTTAAATTCTCACAAGTGCAGAGTTCATGATGAAATGCTGAATCTAGTCCCCCTCCAATTTAATTTTAATATAACTTTTCCATTCTTCATTACTGCAAAAAGCAAACAAAACCAAACCACATTGCATTACTATTTTCAAAATGGATTGAATGGCATATTCAACAGTGACTGTGTGATGCCAATATTCCCCACTCACTCGTAGTGAAGCACATATTGTACTAGTGTTGAAAGTAGGCCGGTAGAGTCAGGTACGCAGTACTGATAAAACAATAAGTGCCCGTCGTAAGTACCAGCTCCGCAACAGTGCAGGCATCACATTAGTGACGTGGATGAACATATATGGATAAGCCCATATTAAGGCATCACGTGACCAGAGCCGTCACTGACTGGGTATACGTAAAGACGCAGGGAGATGCAAGGAAAGGGAGGGAGAGAGACAGGGAGAAGATGTGAAACGGAGGAAGGCACGGATGGAGGGAGTTCTTCCGAGCTTCTGCGGGCCTCTCTCTTTCACTGGTGCATGCCGGGAGCTGGTCCCAACATCCACAAAGTGTGTGTGTATTATTGGTTGTATTTTATGGGGGTAGGAGGGTAGTGTGTATATTGTGTGTGTGGGAGTATTATATTGTGTGTAGAGGTGCAGAGGAGAGTACTAGATTGTGTATCTTGTGTAAGGGTGTTGTGTATATTGTGTTTGGAGCTATAATATTATTGGGGAGATTAGTATTGAGGAGGTATTATAGTGTGTATTGTGGGGAGTATTAGTGTGTGTATTGTTTGTGGGTGACAGATGCTGGGGGTATGCAGCAATCCCTGCACTGAGGTCCGAGGCGGCTCTGCATCGCTCGCACACACTGTGGATGACCAAGCATGTGCCCATGATAATCATGGCCTTAGAGGGATGAGTGTGTCAGAGCCTAGAAGGGGCATATATATGATGGAGGAGGGAGGAGGAGGAGGGAGGAGGAGGAGGAGATGATAGCATTGTAAAAGTTAACAAGATAGTTAGTTTAAGCAGAAAGTGAGGAGAGGTTAGAGATAAGGGTAGATGTCAGAGGAGAGAGTTCAATTAAGCTGAGGTATCGAGTAGGACAGGGGTGAGGGGAATGAGAGGTGGTGGATGATGAGAGCAGAAGAGGTCATGTACAAATAGACCTTGTTAGTCAGAGAGCAGTCATTCCAGAGGGCACGTGAGAAGTGAAGAGTAAAGTGAGACATGGAATGTGGATTACATTAGATGGGTTAATACGCTTAGCAGGGAGGTGGAGAGAGAGAGGCAAGAGGCAGAGTCCTGTGCCCAGATTGTGACCATGCATGGCAGAGGTGAGATTCCCCCAACTCCAATTTGCTACACTCTCCAAGAGAGATAATTGTGATCAGAGGTGGAACTAGGGGAGGGTGTGAGCAGGGTCACTGCCCAGGGAGTAACCTGACTGGGGGCACGGAAATCTCATTTAGTGCATATGTTGCGGCACTGCATTGATTGACCGGTCAATCTGCACTGCTGCCTGTCACAGTGACATCCTGATCGGGCACTGTGATCAGCTATAGCACTGACCCAGGTGAGATAGTTCAGCACTTTACAAGGAGGGAACAGATGTTGTGGGTGACAGATGCTGGAGGTAGGCCAAGACTGTTGGCCAGAGTAACGTGGAGACTTACTGCACTCTGCATGCCCATCCTCTCCCTGACATCAGGGGAAGGAAGTGGCCCTGGGGTGTGTGTAGGTATGCCAGATGTCAGTGTATGCATAAGTAAGTATGCCTGTGTAGTGGGAGGTGTAGGGGCGTTAAGCTGGAGGACTTAAAACAGGCACAAAAGCACATAGATACCTCTGATTATACCGCACCAAATGCTGATAATATCATGCTGTAGCTGCACTTTACAGAAGATGATGCAGATGTCATCATTGGTTGGTGGGTTCATTAAATCAATCCATCATATCATAACCACACTGTGCATATGATGTACTGAATCAGTAACACCAGGAAGACATCTCCATGTTAGGAGTAGAGTTGAAGTTAACAGAATATGTCCAGCACTGTGGTGTGTAGCCCATAAATAATAATTGTGCACATTACCAGAACAACATACTGTCAACTGCAAGATCATTTTGCTGCTTGTAGCGTATGCTCATCCTGTACAGTGTTGTAGTAGATCCGTCTCTTCAGTGTTCACTGCAACAAAAGTAAGACATTGCATTAATATTACAGACGTTTGGGGGCTGAAATCTCACTTCGCTGCGGACAATTTCCCTTTGCATAAGATTCTTGTGATTATGTCAATGATGATCAATAACTGCATCATAACACAGCCGCTCTATACAGAAGATGTACTTGCTCTCATTGGTCATTGAGGTAATATGTCACACAATGTACAGATATAGCAAGGATTATTTCTCCCACTTGTGCATTATGGCATTATGATGGGAAATGTTGTGAGATTCTGCATTATCAGCATCACTGAATCTTTTGGAAATTAAGTGATATTCTATGTTTTAATGCAATATTATGGGTGATCAGCCGGTAAAATAATAATAGCTTGCTGTATCTGTAGCCATGCTCTACCCATGATGTGCTGAACCAATGACTGCAGAGAGATTCAGAGTGCTAAACATGACTGGAACGCATCTCTGAATAATGGGCAGCAAAGCAGTGCAGAATAGGAGGTGAAAGTATTTAAAATGGAAGATCCTTAGCAGCTGTGTGGAGAGTAGACAGTACAGACTGACCAAGTAAATGGTAAAAGGAGTAACTTCAACATTACTTGGCTTTGTTCTCCACATTGAAGCTTTCCTCCTCTTTAAATCACTAATACTGATGCCATGTGTAACCTGTACTGAGAGTTATATAATCTACTGGCCTAGATGAAACCATATGATGCAAACAGGATCCATCCCACTCCAGATTCATAGAATTGAACCACCTCAACCTTTCATAACAATCACATAGAACTGCAGCTGTGCGCTACTGCACATGTTCTTGTTATGAATGGTAGTAGATGTGGTCCTTGGGTCTTTACTTCATACTGTAGCCACCCTCTACTCATGATGTATTGAATCAACGAAAACTTGCATGGTTCAGATCACAGGAAGGGGTAGAGTAGAGATGAAAATATTCAATGTGAAACCCGTAGCAGCCGGATTGTGTGGAGTCAATAAAACGACAAATACTAAATGGTAAATGAGAAATATACACATTGCTTATCTGTCTCTGTGTAGTAATTTTCCTTCTCTTCAACTGTCCTTCAAATTTTCTCTTTTGCAAGAAAAGGAACACATGGCTTCAATATTCACTTCTGTTCTGCAGTCATCCCTCCTGAAATAAAAGTTAAGCATTGCATTGTTATTATGATAATACATACAATAAACCTTGCTCCAAACCATTTGATGCAAAGCAAATCCACCTCCCACCCACAGCTGTGCTCCGTCTAGAGCATGCATGTCAAACTCCAGTCCTCGAGGGTCCCAAACAGGCCAGGTTTTCAGTAGGGATATCCTGAAAACCTGGCCTGTTTGCTGCCCTCGAGGACTGGAGTTTGACATCCTTGTTCTTGAGCTTCTACCACGCAAGTCATCCATGTGAGTGACACTGTACTGCAGTCCTGGTCTGCACACAATCTACTGAATCAATGACATCACACTGTAAAGGCAATCTACAAGATGTATTAGTTGTCCACACTTCCGAAATGTTACTTTTATGTCCAAATCACTTATTCCCATGACCTGATATTTGTATTTGTTATTTATAGGATTTTCACATGTATTACTACTGTGAAACGCTATATACATTAATAGTGCTATATAAATAAATACATACACATTTATATATAATAATAATAACAGCATGTTCTTTTAAAGCGCTGCTAGTTTTACGTAGCGCTATACAGAGACATTTTGCAGACACAAGTCCCTGCCCCATAGAGCTATAATCTATGACATTGGTGCCTGAGGCACAGAGGATATGAAGTGACTTGCCCAAGGTCACACACACACAAATATATATACATAAATATATACATATATATATACACACACACACACACACACACACACACACACACACACACACACACACACACACACACACATATGAAAACTAACACAGAAAAAAAGAATCCCCTGAATAGCACTCTAACATACACAAATTGTATCAATAAAGGTTTATTAATCACATACACATAAATGGTTAAAATGAGGAGCAGTGGTGACCTACAAAGCTGTTATAAACTGAACCTTAAGGTGTGGGGAAAAATGCTACACTGCAGTAATAAGTACAAAGTATGTAAATAAAGTGTAGAGGCAAGAAATATATGGAAATGAGAACACTCAGACCGGCCGGTCAAGTACTACCTAAGTTGAAGCCCCCTGTGTGAAGTGCTTGTATGAAACTAGTGTATAACTAACAAGCAAATGCTTGTCCGGGGGCTTAACATATAGACAGTTGATAGATGTATTTGAAGTTGCATATTCTGTGCCGTGGATTAATCAGTATACTGAAAGCAACTGAAGATGGTACAGTAGCTGTGATAGGTTGGCCTCATAGCTCCTCCTTCAATGGAGGACTCGGCTCACGGAGCACTTAAATCTCTAAATGCCCAAAGAAAAAAATAAGCATGCAGTACTTAAAGTGAAAGTAAAATGAGAAATGAAATAAACACACACATTGAAAAATCACTCACCCGACTGAGAGCGCCTTCTACAGAGCGCTGTACCACTGCTCAGCTAGCAGCTAAAACTGTCTCATTTTCCCACCATTGAAGTTTACACATGTCCACGCCCCACTCTAACAAGACGCTGTGTACGGAAACTCGCAGGAGACAAACTAGTGAGAGAAGGTGTAGCTGCTAGCCACACTCCACGAGGTGCATTGTGGGAAATGTAGTTCTTTGCCTGCTAGCTTCTCTGACTGGTTACTGATCAGGTGATGTCACTAGGGGCGGGATTAGTGTGTTGCAATGTAACGGCCCGGCTGTATGATTGTCACAGAAGGGGGGAGCCTGAGAATGTCACGGATTTAATTACACATGTAATGATGTAATAACACAGCCATGAACTAAGCCAGTATACATATGGTCATGTGATATTTATAATGCATTTATTAACATTATTGTGTGGATTTGGGCTGAATTAAACTTGTATGGGATTGTCACTTTAATATCACAGTACCACTACTGTTTTAACACTTATAATGACCTCCTGATTACAGATTATTAGGGACAGACTTAAAAAGGCCTGTGTAAATATTTATTATAGAGTGGCCTCTTTACTTTATAATATCAGGGAGTATCAGACAGGCCTGTGTTTATTTTTAATATACATTAGGGTGACCTGACTCCAGATTATTGGCCTTTCCCTCTGACAAATGCATATTTTCCTATACTGTGTTAATTTTGTTAGAACAAAATAAATATTCATGCGCTAAATGACAGTACCAGTGTGAGTCCCAATAAGAAGTAGTGAGGTAAAAAACCATGGTACCAGCAACATATGTAACTGATGGGGAGGGTGCTAAAATATATGGAGTGTGGCGTCCTGATTGCTAAATGAGGTGTATTATATCATAAGTGCATATAACAATATCCCTCATAGCAATCTATTAAGAACCAACAAGAACTAGGTAGCACAATAATCAGTGCTGCAGTTATAGCCTAATAATAAGTATATATATATATATATATATATATATACTGCTGCGGCCAAGTTTATTCGAGCATTTGCCCGTTCTTGGCCGCAGCAGTAGCCTGGCGCGCGCCCGAGAGTGACGGGCGCGCGCCGAAGCAGCGGAAGAGCGCCCTCCGATCGGGGCGCTCTCCCTACCGCTGCCGGGTCCGCCGGGTCCCCCGGAACCCCCTGCCGCTGTCCCGCGATCGCGGGACACCAGGGCTCCCTCGGGGAGCCCCTGGACGCGCGTGCAGGGGGCGCACGCTCCCGAAGACGCGTGACCGCGCGTCTATGACGCGCGGCACGCCGAGGGGCGGCCACTAGCAAGCCGGGAAATCTCCCGGCTTGCGGTACCGGCCACACTCGAATAAAGTGTGTCGGTACTATATATATATAATATATATATGTAACCCATATTCCCCCACCCAATCGCAGATAGGGTGCATGTGAGGGGAGCTATATGTATTACCAGTGTGGTGCTTTACCTGTGAGGCTCACAGGAGGCCTGAACCTCCGCCAATGAGAGCCTGGGGTGTATCCTCCTGAACAATACTATATGGTGCAGCGCCTCCACCTGTGATGGCTCCAAGCAGAGCGGGAGTTGTTCCTCACAGGACAATAATATAATATCACGCACACAGCATATAAAAGAACAGTGACTTTTCTAACAGTAACATAACTATGCATGTCATACATTAAGTGTCTCTCTTCTAGGAGACACAGTAACTCACGTGTCTCGCAGGATGCAACCCCTCACCGTGTACCCACACCATGTCCAACTCCCCACACCACAACCCCACCCCCAAAATAAGGTATGTGTGTGTGTGACTGCACAGCCACTATGTACTGATTTATAGTTGGTGCACTTATGGATGTTACCTGCCGAGCGCTCCAGCGCTAGGACCTGCAAACAGACTTCGCAAAGGATCCGACGGTGAAGATACGTCAGGGTTACCTTCCAGGGCGATCCCACCCGGTTGGTTGCTGCTGTGCTTGAAGAGGTCTGATCCTAAACCTCTGTAATGGTGCTGCGACAGTCTCTGCTTCCTTCACTTCTCTCTCTCTCTAAAGTGACAGGTTCCTGTACTAGGGCCTGTCCCTGTGACCACCCACCCTCACTAGTGGGAAGTCAGGGCCTCAACTCTAGCCTGGGGATTTCTGGCCTAGGGCAGAATCTCGCAGCTCTCTGCCCACCTTCTTTCCCTCTTTGTCCCCTAAGTCTCACTCACTCACGTGCTTCCCAGTCTGCTTCCTGACTGCACAAAACAATGTATCAAATTCCCTGCTGCAGAGAATCTGCAAGTCTCAGTGGCTGGTTGGTTGCAGGTGACAGGGAACATAGGGCATTCACCAGAGGCTGCTGGGGGATGTAGTCCACTCAGAACCTCTTTCCTATGGGGACTGTGTGCGCGGTCTCTACTGCACCTGTGCAAAGCTGTAGTGGCCACCGCTACACATAACTGCACCTGCGCAACCTACCAGATCTCCTGTACACTTGTAATGGCCACCACTACCCTTGCCAACCTCTGCGTATTGCGCGAACCTCGCACCAAACACAACATGGCCGCTGTGGCTATCTGCGCATGCTCGAGCATCAGGGCCCCCGACGGCGCCGGCACAGATAGCAGCGCCAACTGGGAAAAGTCGCCATCCCCTTCCCCCACTGCCACAGGGGTAAGGCAAGGGGCAAAGGAACATCAGGGAAGCCGGGAGTGGCCCCCTTACATATATATATATATATATTGTGGTTGACAAATCACCCAAAAATCTACTCGCTGAACAAAAAAATCTACTCATCACCTAGCCCCGCCCCAGGCCCGCTTTAAAAAAAATTGAATAAATTCCTAGTAAGAACAACATTCGTTTTTGACATGTTTATTTATTGTATTACATTATACTACAATTAGTCCTTGTTAAGAGTGTGTGTGTGACACAGAGAGAGTGTGCGTGTGTGTGTGACACAGAGAGTGTGTGAGACACAGAGAGTGTGTGAGACACAGAGAGTGTGTGAGACACAGAGAGTGTGTGAGATAGGGTGAGGCAGAGGGTGACAGGGTGAGGCAGAGGGTGACAGGGTGAGACAGAGAATGACAGGGTGATACCGAGAGATACAGAGGTTGACAGGGAGAAAATGGGTGACATGGTGTGACACAGGGTGACAGGGTGAGACAGAGGGTGACAGGGTGAGACAGAGGGTGACAGGGGGAAACAGAGGGTGACAGAAAGTGAGACAGAGGGTGACAGAAAGTGAGACAGAGGGCGACAGAAAGTGAGACAGAGGGAAACAGGGTGGGTGACACACACACACACACACACACACACACACACACACACACACACACACACACACACACACACACACACACACACACACACACACACACACACTCTCCCTCTTACACACACACTCTCTCTCTCCCTCTCACACACACACACACACAGACAGACAGACATCAAACCCCTCCCCTCTGCGAGAGCGAGGGTCCGCCCTCACAAATTCCTCTATGCCTCTTATCAGCGGTGCAGACAGGAGATGAAATACAGCAGTGACCGCACGACCCTTCTTTTGGCGATGTTACATATATATACTGATAATAGTAAAAAGCAGAACAAATAATATAAAAAGGCAATTGCTTGCTTGGGAAGTAGCTTCTGCTGGGCCCAATTTGAGGAATCCCTTGTCAGTAGGGCCGCCAGCAGAAATCTTGGGGCCCAGGACAAATGCAAGGATCAGGCCCCCCTCCCTACCCCATAGCACACCTACCATGACATTTTTTTTAGGGCACAACTTTTACTCAAATGGTAGTGTTGCAAGGCCTATTTCACACCTCGCAAACCCCCCCATTTTACACTTTTTTATATTTTTATATATATATAAAAAGAGAGAGAGAGAGAGAGAGACAATCAAGTGGTTTCTTCTTCTCTTAGCCAAAGACGTACTACTCTATGTTCCTTTTCTCATTCTCCTATTTTTGTACCTTGGTATAATTGTATATACATACTTCACAGCATATGTTCCACCAAAGTAACTACGTCAGCGATGACAGCGACCAACAGTGGCACTACTGTGTTTAGGGTTCTACAGTGCACAGCCACCCTACACTACCCATCTGGTATTTCCACAGCCCAGATAGTTGAACAAACTGGCTGCGGTCCATATTACCTCTGACTCCAGCAATGCTTGGACAGTTTCCCCTATCTCTTTCTGCTCAATTTATTGGATACATAGCTTTGGATATATTTCAGCATTCTATGACACTCAGGATAGCGCTCATGATGTCATCAACAACCAGGGGACTCCCAATAGTTGCTATTATGTGATCAATTTTTACTGCACGCAGTCCTGAGTATACTATCAGCTTTGCCACAGTTGAGAGTCTGGCACATTTCTCTGCTGTACAAATGTGTCAGAGAACACATCCAGGCATTCAGTATACATCCCAGTTAGGCAGCGCTTATAGTAAGTGCGACGCGACGGGAGTAACGCTGGCGACTCAAAATTTGGAGCTGGGGAAATCAGATTTTTCAGAGGCTGTCGCCACATGTGACAGCCTCTGAACCAATCAATGCCCATGTCGCCAGCGACATCCCCGAAAGTTAAATTATAACTTTCGCAGGTGACGTCACCCGTCACTTCGCCAGTCGCGTTGCTGGCACTATAAGCATGACCTAGGGGAGGGCCCAGGAGACTCCCATACAACTCTGGAGAGTTTCTCTTAATTAAGGTAACTTTCCACTATGTGTCCTGTTCACAGCAATGCAGTACTAACTACATTTAAGCATGTCTGTAAGATACAAAAGTTAACCCATCATGCACCTTGGCCTAGGGAGGATTTGTTCCTATAAAGTACACCCAGTTTGGCAATGATTTTGGATGTCAGATTATCAATATGCAACTCAAATTTTAAATGGGAGTGAAACCAAATGCCAAGATATTTAAAATTAGTGACACTTTAGTTGGCTTCAATTAATTACTGCATTTATAAAATTCTGCAGAGCATCTAGTAACCTTGTAATATTAAAAGATGGCAGCCTTGGTATGTTATGCCTCTTTTTTCCTGTACACCGCAAAGGATTTTGTGGCCTATTCTAGTAACTCTGAAGTGAGGCAAACCACTTCTAAATAGCTCTCTTTATGTGAATTGGCCTACTTTGCTATGCTGTAAGCCAGGCCTGCACAGTTCCAGTCCTCGAGAGCCGCAAACAGGCCAGGTTTTCAGGATACCCTAACCCTAACTTCTTTCACTGCAGCCATTGTAATCAGACACTGCTAATGGAGGGTATGATACATTCTCTACCACTGAAAGAATATACATCTCAGTGGTAGACGGCTGATAAGAAGCTGTTTCAGTCTGGTTCTGCCAATTCGATCGGTTTAAAAAATCCTCCATTTTCAGGTCTATGTATGTTGATCTGATTTCTTAGGCTTTCAAGACGTTATAGCAGTCCTGTTTTTAGTGCTCATTCTCTCCCCCTTTATCTCTCAACTTTTCTCTCTCCCTTTATCACTCACTCCCCCTTTATCTCCTTCTATATGACCCTTGCCTCACTTCCCCTGACTCAAACTAATCAATCTTTAATCACCTCTCTCTACCTCTTCTCCCTCTCCCACTCCCTTCTCGCTCCCTTCTCTCTCACTCTCCCTTCTCTCCATTTTTTCACTCGGACTCCCACTGGTATTAGTATCTCAGATTTATTTTGATTTTTGGTGTGCAACATTTTTCCACATTACATAGCACTTGTGAGCAAGACATCCAGTCCAGCCACGGCTGATGGGACACTGTTCTTTCACTGATCGCTATATCTGAGCTATTGGGAAACAATTTTAAACACTATTACATTCTCTGCTCTTTCTCTCAGCTGCTATCTCGGTCATTGTGCCCAGCATATGGCGTCATCAGGCATATTAATGCTTCCAACATCCCAGGAGAAAATGGTTATATTGTTTTGAACAAGGGGCCTATTTCTGATGACTTATTCCTGCATTAGTAATATGTGTCATATATCTTGGCTCAATCAGAGGCTTGGTTGAAAACTGAGCCCCTGATGGAACCACATGTGCTTAAGGTGGGATATCCTGAAAA
Source organism: Ascaphus truei (assembly GCF_040206685.1). NCBI lineage: Eukaryota > Metazoa > Chordata > Amphibia > Anura > Ascaphidae > Ascaphus > Ascaphus truei. Next base: position 77,719 of record NW_027454316.1, read on the forward strand.
CCTGACCTGTTGGACAGGCTTGAGTACTGGAGTTGAGAACCCCTGTTCAAACATTTATCTTCCTACCAGTACATAGGTAATTTCAAGAAATTAAACAAAAAAAGGTAGAAAAACTTTAAACAGCAAAATAACCATACAGTAACTTGTAAACCTTGAGAAATGCATCTTAATAGGGTCATGTCACACTGAAAATATAGTATTCCCAGGTTTAACCCTTGCATTCATCAGCCAGATATGTTGAGTCTTTAAGTTGCATTCATTGTTTTGAAATAGACTTGGTATTTTATGTCTCTTTTTTCCTGTACACCGTAAAGGATTTTGCGGCCTAGTCTAGAAACTCTGAAGTGAGACAAATCACTTCGAAAGAGCACTCTACAGTAGATGCGAATTGGCATGGTTTGCTATGCTGCAAGCCCTTCTCGCATGTCCAATCTGTATCTAAAAAGGCTTTGTACGAAGCTGTTTCAGTCTGGTTCTGCCAATTCGATCGGTTTTAAAAAATCCTTCATTTTCAGTGTATGTTGATCTGATTTCTTAGGCTTTAAAAACATTAAAGCAGTCCTGTTTTAAGAGCTCATTCTCTCCCCCTTTCTCTCTCCCTTTATCACTCACTCCCCCTTTATCTCTCTCGATATGACCCTTGCCTTACTTCCCCGACTAAAACTGCCCCCGCTTTAAACACCACTCTTTACCTCTGCTCTCTCTCCCTCTCCCTTCTCTCTCCCTCTCCCTTCTCTCTCATTTTCCCTTCTATCTCACATTCCCTTCTCTCTCACTTTCCCTTCTCTCCATTTTTTCACCCTGACTCCCACTCTATTTCTTTCACTCAACCCGTCTCTTGCTCTCACACATACTCCCAAAGAGTAACCCTAGAAAATACAAGAGATATCTAGAAATCTAATTGCAAGGTAATAAGTCACATTAAGTGAAATGCACAATGGAATAGTCCCCCCCTTTTTTAAAAAAAACGGTAGATTCCTTACATTTTAGCTATTTGCACTTCTATATTTGTAACACTGGTAATTGCTATAATAACACTGTTATTTTTTTTAGTTTGTACATGCACACACACACAATTAAATGACCTACTGTATCTCAGTACCTCAGATAGACACAGACACACACACACGCCTATGCAGTAAGCGTTCATAAGCCACTTATCAAGCACTTAATGCCTACTGCTATTCAGTAAGCAGTGATAGTGGGTGATAAGGCGGGAAGGTTGGAAGAGATCACGTGCCACTACATGGGTATTCTGAAGTATACACAGCGTGAAGTGTTCGAATAAAGGCCGCTGCTGCTGCAGCTGTACATTCATATGTGCAATAATGAAAGAAAAATCAATGGCGTCTATCCTCATACAATGAGTTTTGGATTCAAATAAGGCATTTCATAGCACAAGGAGAAAAACATATTAGTTAGTAATTTTGCATTTAAAATGGGAAATGCTCAATAATATAATAATATAATTTATAATAATATAATATAGGTCCCTGCCCCATGGAGCTTACAATCTATGTTTTTGGTGCCTGAGGCACAGGGAGATAAAGTGACTTGCCCAAGGTCACAAGGATCTGACACCAGGAATTGAACCAGGCCCCAGGCTTCAAACTCTCAGTGCCACTCAGTGTCTTTTACTCACTGAGCCACTCCCTCTCCACAAGAGTGCAAGAGTGCAAGAGTGCAAGAGTGCAAGAGTGCAAGAGAGCAAGAGAGCAAGAAAGCAAGAAAGAAAGAAAGCAACTGTCTATACTTCCTAATGTGTGGATTCAGAACCACAAACATGAAAAAATATATAATTAAGCAATAATTAAGAGCGGAGAGAAAAATACTAAAATAATTCAGTCAATTGATAGTGAATTAAAAGAAATTAGAGAATTAGTACATGTAAAATATTTTTATTTGTTAAGAATAGATTGATTTAAGATGACACACACACATACACACACACACACACACACACACAATTAAATGACATATCCCTGGACCTCAGACACACACACTGACATTACAATAAGCAGAATAGATACATTTAGTTTTTGTTACAATTTGTCTCACTCCCAGTTGTAAGACATCAATCATTGTAAACTCTTGAACTCCAGGATGAGTTTGCAGCAAAGCTTCATGGGCACTGTAGTTTTTTTGTCTGCTACAAATTCTCTAATTGGTCACTGATCATGTGATGTCAGATGGGCCTGGGCTTTAATTCAAAGTGTTTAACCGAGTGGTGTGTGTCTCAAATACAGTAAGTTGCTTTATTTTTTTATCTCTGGGAATCTTCTGTGATTAAAGAGGGTCTGTTACTGAAAAAGCACAAAGCTGCTGATTACTTTCTGTTTAATAGAGAAATATTCATAAGGTATCAGTGTTTATTTGAGATGTGTCTGTACCTGAAAGGCTCAACCACCCCTGTTTGTGGGGCTCTTGTGTATGAAATAGCCCAGAGCAACTACCCCTAGAGATAATATACACACATACACACCCACATACTGTAATGTGTGTGTGTGTGTGTGTGTGTGTGTGTGTGTGTGTGTGTGTGTGTGTGTGTGTGTGTGTGTGTGTGTGTGTGTATATATATCCACTTTTTATTGTCTCTATAAGAGTTCTGATAAAGATTGTAAATACTGTAAATGTTTATCAGTTGATCAAAAAAGATTTGATCAGAAGAGTTGCCCTGTAAATTATCTATTCAGAGCAGCAATACCAGTATATATGTTAGACAGTGATTGTGGTTTGAATGGTGAATTTTGCAAGTATCTATCTGCGAGTTAATAACATACAAAACATTTACAGACCTGCTGTTATTACTCTGTGAGTTATGATATGATCTCAAACTGTGATTTTTGCCAACATTTGTTTGCTAGCTAGCCACATACAAATCAATTACAGACCTGCTGTTATTACTCTGAGAGTCATGATATGATGATATATGGCAAGAGATCCAAATAATCCTCATCCTATTTACATATCAGCCACAAAAAGGGATTTTTAATAATGTATATGTGTTTTTAATTATCTATGTAGAATTAATAAAATGTTATTATTTTCTGATATCCGCAGTGATTCTGGCCAACCTGACAGATCTGCAGTAATATACTGCAAGACCAATTTGTTTGCTAGCTAGCCACATGCAAATCAATTACAGACCTGCTGTTATTACTCTGAGAGTCATGATATGATGATATATGGCAATAGATTCAAATAATCCTCATCCTATTTACATATCAGCCACAAAAAGGGATTTTTAATCATGTATATGTGTTTTTAATTATCTATGTAGAATTAATAAAATTTTATTATTTTCTGATATCCGCAGTGATTCTGGCCAACCTGACAGATCTGCAGTAATATACTGCAAGACCAATTTGTTTGCTAGCTAGCCACATACAAATCAATTACAGACCTGCTGTTATTACTCTGAGAGTCATGATATGATGATATATGGCAATAGATCCAAATAATCCTCATCCTATTTACATATCAGCCACAAAAAGGGATTTTTAATCATGTATATGTGTTTTTAATTATCTATGTAGAATTAATAACATTTTATTATTTTCTGATATCCGCAGTGATTCTGGCCAACCTGACAGATCTGCAGTAATATACTGCAAGACCAATTTGTTTGCTAGCTAGCCACATACAAATCAATTACAGACCTGCTGTTATTACTCTGAGAGTCATGATATGATGATATATGGCAATAGATCCAAATAATCCTCATCCTATTTACATATCAACCACAAAAAGGGATTTTTAATCATGTATATGTGTTTTTAATTATCTATGTAGAATTAATAAAATTTTATTATTTTCTGATATCCGCAGTGATTCTGGCCAACCTGACAGATCTGCAGTAATATACTGCAAGACCAATTTGTTTGCTAGCTAGCCACATACAAATCAATTACAGACCTGCTGTTATTACTCTGAGAGTCATGATATGATGATATATGGCAATAGATCCAAATAATCCTCATCCTATTTACATATCAGCCACAAAAAGGGATTTTTAATCATGTATATGTGTTTTTAATTATCTATGTAGAATTAATAAAATTTTATTATTTTCTGATATCCGCAGTGATTCTGGCCAACCTGACAGATCTGCAGTAATATACTGCAAGACCAATTTGTTTGCTAGCTAGCCACATACAGTAGCGACATTGCTTATTGAAGCAAAAGCCGCCGGCTCCATGCGGCTGGGAAGCGGGTAGCCGCGGCGCGTGGCGGCGCACTGTGACGTCACAGTAACATGCGCGCCCGTCTTCCCCGTCTTCCCCGTCTTCCCCAGGCTTCCCCGACACCCCTGGAGATCAAATGAAGGTAAGCGGGGGTGCGGGGAAGCAGAGAGGCAGAGCAGGAGCCGGGTACGGTGTCGGGAAGGGAGGTAAATTGCGCGCGAAGTGGAGGGGGGGTGCGTGGGGGAAACGCGGCGGCGCGCGGTTGTTACTGGCGGCAGCTGGGGTAGATCTCGGCGTGCCGTCGTGATTTAGTGCAATAAACAATGTCGGTGCTGTACAAATCAATTACAGACCTGCTGTTATTACTCTGAGAGTCATGATATGATGATATATGGCAATAGATCCAAATAATCCTCATCCTATTTACATATCAGCCACAAAAAGGGATTTTTAATCATGTATATGTGTTTTTAATTATCTATGTAGAATTAATAAAATTTTATTATTTTCTGATATCCGCAGTGATTCTGGCCAACCTGACAGATCTGCAGTAATATACTGCAAGACCAATTGTTGTCTACCTTTACCATACGAATGACAATAGAGTGCTGTATATAAGGGGAACTCTTCTGATCAAATCTTTTTTGATCAACTCTGATAAACATTATATCTATACCCCTTGAGCACCTGTCGTTTGATCCTATATACCTATTCATAACGGTGATTGCGGTCACATTCACGTACTTTAAATACTGTACATGTTAATTTTTCTTTGGTTTGAAATATGGTATTCATTGGTTTATCATCAACCAGCCCTGTTTGTGGGAGGCTCTTTGCATAGTTCTGTGTATTCTCTGTGTTTTTTCTGTTAAGTTTGCTGAGTAACCTTGTGATATAAAGAGATGGCAGCCTTAGTTTGTTATGCCTCTTTTTTTCCCTGTAAATCTCAATGGCTTTTGCGGCCTATCCTAGCCACTCTGAAGTGAGACAAACCGCTTCTAAAGAGTACTCTAGATGCAAATGTAAATAAAAAGTATAATAGAATTTGAACACATGGCTGCTCAACTCAAGTCCTTAAGCCACGAAACATGTCTGAATTTCAGGATTTTCCAGCTTCAGCACAAGTGGCTCAAACAGAGGCTTGTTTGAAGACAGAGACCCTGATTGAGCCACCTGTGCTGAAGCAGGGACTGATTAAAGCATCTGTGTTGAAGCTTGGATATCCTGAACACCTGACCTCCCTTCTCTCTCTCCCTTTCCCTTCTCTCTCTTTCCATTCTCAACCTCTCCCTTCTCTCTCCTCTCTCCCTCTCCCTTCTCTCTCCTCTCTCCCTCTCCCTTCTCTCTCCTCTCGCCCTTCTCTCTCCTCTCTCTCTCTCTCGCCCTTCTCTCTCCTCTCTCTCTCTCGCCCTTCTCTCTCCTCTCTCTCTCTCGCCCTTCTCTCTCCTCTCTCTCTCTCGCGCTTCTCTCTCCTCTCTCTCTCTCGCCCTTCTCTCTCCTCTCTCTCTCTCGCCCTTCTCTCTCCTCTCTCTCTCTCGCCCTTCTCTCTCCTCTCTCTCTCTCGCCCTTCTCTCTCCTCTCTCTCTCTCGCCCTTCTCTCTCCTCTCTCTCTCTCGCCCTTCTCTCTCCTCTCTCTCTCTCGCCCTTCTCTCTCCTCTCTCTCTCTCGCCCTTCTCTCTCCTCTCTCTCTCTCGCCCTTCTCTCTCCTCTCTCTCTCTCGCCCTTCTCTCTCCTCTCTCTCTCTCTCTCGCCCTTCTCTCTCCTCTCTCTCTCGCCCTTCTCTCTCCTCTCTCTCTCTCTCTCGCCCTTCTCTCTCCTCTCTCTCTCTCTCTCTCTCTCTCGCCCTTCTCTCTCCTCTCTCTCTCTCTCGCCCTTCTCTCTCCTCTCTCTCTCTCTCGCCCTTCTCTCTCCTCTCTCTCTCTCTCTCGCCCTTCTCTCTCCTCTCTCTCTCTCGCCCTTCTCTCTCCTCTCTCTCTCTCGCCCTTCTCTCTCCTCTCTCTCTCTCGCCCTTCTCTCTCCTCTCTCTCTCTCGCCCTTCTCTCTCCTCTCTCTCTCTCGCCCTTCTCTCTCCTCTCTCTCTCTCGCCCTTCTCTCTCCTCTCTCTCTCTCGCCCTTCTCTCTCCTCTCTCTCTCTCGCCCTTCTCTCTCCTCTCTCTCTCTCGCCCTTCTCTCTCCTCTCTCTCTCTCGCCCTTCTCTCTCCTCTCTCTCTCTCGCCCTTCTCTCTCCTCTCTCTCTCTCGCCCTTCTCTCTCCTCTCTCTCTCTCGCCCTTCTCTCTCCTCTCTCTCTCTCGCCCTTCTCTCTCCTCTCTCTCTCTCGCCCTTCTCTCTCCTCTCTCTCTCTCGCCCTTCTCTCTCCTCTCTCTCTCTCGCCCTTCTCTCTCCTCTCTCTCTCTCGCCCTTCTCTCTCCTCTCTCTCTCTCGCCCTTCTCTCTCCTCTCTCTCTCTCGCCCTTCTCTCTCCTCTCTCTCTCTCGCCCTTCTCTCTCCTCTCTCTCTCTCTCGCCCTTCTCTCTCCTCTCTCTCTCTCTCTCTCTCTCTCTCTCGCCCTTCTCTCTCCTCTCTCTCTCTCTCTCGCCCTTCTCTCTCCTCTCTCTCTCTCTCTCGCCCTTCTCTCTCCTCTCTCTCTCTCTCGCCCTTCTCTCTCCTCTCTCTCTCTCGCCCTTCTCTCTCCTCTCTCTCTCTCTCTCGCCCTTCTCTCTCCTCTCTCTCTCTCTCTCGCCCTTCTCTCTCCTCTCTCTCTCTCTCGCCCTTCTCTCTCCTCTCTCTCTCTCGCCCTTCTCTCTCCTCTCTCTCTCTCGCCCTTCTCTCTCCTCTCTCTCTCTCGCCCTTCTCTCTCCTCTCTCTCTCTCGCCCTTCTCTCTCCTCTCTCTCTCTCGCCCTTCTCTCTCCTCTCTCTCTCTCGCCCTTCTCTCTCCTCTCTCTCTCGCCCTTCTCTCTCTCCTCTCTCTCTCGCCCTTCTCTCTCCCTCTCTCTCTCTCGCCCTTCTCTCTCCTCTCTCTCTCTCGCCCTTCTCTCTCCTCTCTCTCTCTCGCCCTTCTCTCTCCTCTCTCTCTCGCCCTTCTCTCTCCTCTCTCTCTCTCGCCCTTCTCTCTCCTCTCTCTCTCTCGCCCTTCTCTCTCCTCTCTCTCTCTCGCCCTTCTCTCTCCTCTCTCTCTCTCGCCCTTCTCTCTCCTCTCTCTCTCTCGCCCTTCTCTCTCCTCTCTCTCTCTCGCCCTTCTCTCTCCTCTCTCTCTCTCGCCCTTCTCTCTCCTCTCTCTCTCTCGCCCTTCTCTCTCCTCTCTCTCTCTCGCCCTTCTCTCTTCCTCTCTCTCTCTCGCCCTTCTCTCTCCTCTCTCTCTCTCGCCCTTCTCTCTCCTCTCTCTCTCTCGCCCTTCTCTCTCCTCTCTCTCTCTCGCCCTTCTCTCTCCTCTCTCTCTCTCGCCCTTCTCTCTCCTCTCTCTCTCTCGCCCTTCTCTCTCCTCTCTCTCTCTCGCCCTTCCCTCTCTCTCTCTCGCCCTTCTCTCTCCTCTCTCTCTCTCGCCCTTCTCTCTCCTCTCTCTCTCTCGCCCTTCTCTCTCCTCTCTCTCTCTCGCCCTTCTCTCTCCTCTCTCTCTCTCGCCCTTCTCTCTCCTCTCTCTCTCTCGCCCTTCTCTCTCCTCTCTCTCTCTCGCCCTTCTCTCTCCTCTCTCTCTCTCGCCCTTCTCTCTCCTCTCTCTCTCTCGCCCTTCTCTCTCTCCTCTCTTTCTTGCCCTTCTCTCTCTCCTCTCTCTCTCTCGCCCTTCTCTCTCTCCTCTCTCTCTCTCGCCCTTCTCTCTCTCCTCTCTCTCTCTCGCCCTTCTCTCTCTCCTCTCTCTCTCGCCCTTCTCTCTCTCCTCTCTCTCTCTCCCCTTCTCTCTCCCCTCTCTCTCTCTCGCCCTTCTCTCGCCCTTCTCTCTCTCTCGCCCTTCTCTCGCCTTCTCTCTCTCTCGCCCTTCTCTCTCTCTCGCCCTTCTCTCTCTCTCGCCCTTCTCTCTCTCTCGCCCTTCTCTCTCTCTCGCCCTTCTCTCTCTCTCGCCTTCTCTCTCTCTCGCCCTTCTCTCTCCCTTCTCTCTCCCTTCTCTCTCCCTTCTCTCTCCCTTCTCTCTCCTTCTCTCTCCCCTCTCTCCCTCTCTCCCTCTCTCCCCTCTCTCCCTCTCTCCCCTCTCCCCTCTCCCTCTCCCCTCTCCCCCTCTCCCCCTCTCCCCCTCTCCCCCTCTCCCCCTCTCTCCCTCTCTCCTCTCTCTCTCTCCCTCTCTCTCTCTCTCTCTCTCTCTCTCCTCCTTCTTATCCATCTCCCTTCTCTCTACATCTACCTTCTCTCTCTCCGTATCCTTGTCGCTCCCTCTCCCTTGTCTCTCCATTCTCTCTCCCTCTTCCTTCTCTCTCCCTCTTCCTTCTCTCTCCCTCTTCTTCTCTCTCCCTCTCCTTCTCTCTCCCTCTCTTCCTTCTCTCTCCCTCTTCCTTCTCTCTCCCTCTCCTTCTCTCTCCCTCTTCCTTATCTCTCCCTCTACCTTATCTCTCCCTCTTCCTTCTCTCTCCATCTTCCTTCTCTCTCCCTCTTCCTTCTCTCTCCCTTTTCCTTTCCCCTCCCTTTTCCTTCTCTCTCCCTCTCCTTCTCTCTCCTCCTCTCTCCCTTGTCAGCCCCTTCTCTCTCCCTCTCCCTTCTCTCTCCCTATCCCTTCTCTCTCCCTTTCCTTGTCTCTCCCTCTCCCTTGTCTCTCCATTCTCTCTCCCTTTCCTTCTCTCTCCCTTTTCCTTCTCTCTCCCTTT